>NW_028227262.1:140197445-140352445 GCF_978045245.1 Mus caroli
GGAAAAACAAACTGTTTTAGATATTATCCAATCCCATTGACAAGAGATAACCAGATTGGATCTGTTTCCCCCATTATTTGTTGACTTAAATTAGACTGCCTTCACATATGTATGTATTTTAAGAAATAAACTGTCTTAGGTTTATGTATTAACCCTCAAATACCCCTTCATTTTAGCTGTCTCTCCCTGTATACCCCCAACATGCTCTTTAACCTCTTCCTTCCCACTTGATCTTCTCATCCCACCCCCCACTATCTACTGATAACTATTTATATTATGTTCCTTTTCTAACAAAATCTATGTGTTCCCTTTCATCTGTATACCTATACCTTCGTCCTTTATACCTATCCTCTGTGGTTCTATGGATAATAGCTTGGTTATCATTGACTTCAGAGTTAATATCCACATATAAGTGAATTTATACCATATTTGTCCTTTGAGTCTTTAATACCTGTTTTGGAATATTTTCTTCTAGTGCCATCAATTTGCCTGTAAAATTTATAATGTTATTTTTTAACAGCTGAGTAACACTTCATTATGCAAGAGTACCACGTTTTCTGTGATAAACAGTTTCATAAATTCTTTATATATTTTGCATATTAGTTCTCTATAAAATGCGGAGTTGGTAACTTTGTTTCCTATTTTGTAGGCTGCCACTGTATCCAAATTATGGTGTCCTTTTCCATGCAGAAGTTTATCAGTTTCATGATGTCCCATTTATGAATTGTTGATCTTAGTGTCTATGTTGCCAGTGTTTAGAAAGTCTGTCCTATGCCAACAATTTCAAGATTTCTCACTTTCTCTTCTATGAGGTTCAATGTATCTGGTTTGATAGTGGGATCTTTCATCCACTTGTAGTTGATTTTTGTGCAAAGTGATAAGTATAGAACTATTATATTTCTCTATTAATATTCATCTAGTATTGGCCTATTTTATTTAAACTCTTGGTTTTTGTTAGAATATTTTATTAAGAAAAGATAGCAAAGTTCAATAGTGAAATGTAAATTTGGTAAAGTAAATTACCCTAAAGTAAGTCTATCAGATTTGAAAAAAAAAAAAAAACACTGACTTTTGGGTCACCTATAATTAGAAAGAGGGAGAGGAATAGGGAGTTAGGGGAAAAAAGAAAAACAGTCAAAATCTGAAAGAGGTTCCCCTCAGAATTTGAGTATTCAGTTCAAACAGCAGAGAACTAGAAAATTACACTGGCTTGTACCACTGAGAATGGCAGCTCACCTTTAGGAGAGCAAGCGCAATGTTTGTTCTTAATACAAAAGGTTGTTAAGTCCTTAACAACTGAAGATTAGCCTCTGGATCAGCAAGATGGCAGTATGATATCAAAATAGGATTTCCTAACTATTTGTGCATGAATATATCTTTTCAGGGGCTAAGAAAGGCCAGGGCTAGATATTAAGCAAGAAAACAGGAACTGAAAAGCATAGCAAAGCCAAGTTCACATTATCCACACCACCTTCACCACTGACCACCCAGGTAGCACCCTATGAGAAGAGAAAGTATTTGCTTGAGTAAAGGAAGGGGAATCCGATTTTCCTATTTCTGCCCAAGGAAAACCAAGTACTGAGCATTAAATGACAGCTGATATTCTTTCTATGCCAATACTTTTGTCGGGGGAGGATTATAGCCTGATGTCCTCCTTTCCATAAACCCAATTATCAGACCCACAAAGGGAAACCAGAATGGAGCCTTGAAAAGATAATTCCTAAGTACCAGGTTCACCAACCTGCTGTCTTAGGAAAATCAGTCTGCATGGACACTCTAGCAAGTCCACCTGAGGCTCAACTCCGATGGCCTGATTGGAATCCCTTGGTAGATGGGATGTAGAAAGCATTTCTAAATAAAGACATTCTATAAATACTGTAATAAATATTTGTACTTTTGAAAGTATGAACATAACTGAAAAATAAGAAACAACAACAGAAAAGAAATAGACCATGATAACAAATTCTCAGGAGCTGAATTTGATCCCAGAGAAGCAGTGGTACACAAACTGCTTGACAATTCAAAATGATTTTAAGAACTCTCAGAACTTCAAAACATATACAGAAATTGTTTAAGACAATTATAAAATATCAGTCAAGAAAAATTAGGAGTTTGAAGGAGATTGAAGCTATAAATTTGTTTAAAACTATGAATCATATAAAACAATAAATAAATTGAAATTCTGTAAAAAAAAATAGTAATATTAAAATGGATCAAGAAGAACAAAGAATGGAGTATAATCATGGAAAATATTCTGTGTTCAATCCAAAAAGCCCTTCCTTACAAGAAAAAGAAATAACAGTAACTTTCTAATATTTGGTACACATCCACCTACTAAAAATAAAGTACCTATAAGAACAATTTGAAAGAAAGATATATTTCAGCTCGCAGTTCCTTAGGCATTGGTCCATGGCTTATAAGCCTTACTGTCATGAGCCTTGGCAAGACAGAAAACCATGGTGAAGCAAGTGAACAAGACCAGAGTGGCACCACCCATGTGGGACCAAGAGTAGAGAGAGAAAAAATGAGAGGGGTAGTGCAGCACAAGTTTATCAGTTTTTTAAAAACATTTTAAGATGCTTAAAAATACTGGACTATATTTTAGGTAAGCTTCATTGTAACCATACAGAAAAGAAAAAGAAAAATGTAAAAACAAAAAACAAAACACCCTATAGAACACTGGTTCTCATCCTGTGGGCAGCAGTCCTTTTAAGAATTAAATGTCCCTGACATAGGGGTCACCTCAACCATCAGAAAATGCAGATATTTACATTAAGAGCCATAAGAGTAACATAATTATTCTATGAAGTGGAAACAAAAATAATGTTATGGCTGGATTAACCACAACAGTGCAGTACCCTATTAAAGGGTCCTGCAACATTAGGAAGGTTGGGAACCAGTGCTCTAGCAGCTAAACAAAGCAAAGGATTCAAGTGCTACTAGAGAAAAGGATCTAATCACATTAGAACACATCCAGAGAAGAATAAAGAAACAACAGATTTACAAAGAATCCAGGAAACATTAACAAACTGGCAGTGCAAAGTTCTTACCTATTAGCAATTACCTGGAAAATAAGTTGATTAAATTATCCAATTGCAAGACTTAGAGTGCTTCGATGGATTTCAATAAAGAGTATCCAACTATATACTGCATTTAAGAGACTCAATTAACTTTATAGACATCCAAAGACTAGCAGTGAATGGAAGGAGTTGGAAAAATATTCCGTGCAAATCAAAGGTAAGTCTGTTTATACTTATAACAATGAAATAAACACTAAGCCAAAAGTTTCTGAAAAACAAAGACAACTCTTATATAATGATAAAGGGTTCATTCAGCAAGAGGATATGACAATGATATAGATAACTAAATTCAATAAACACTATGGCACCTAAATTCAATAATAAAGAAATTATTACTGTCAGAAAAGAGAGTGATGGGCTATAGAGTAATAGGCGTGGAGACTTCAGTCAGGATGACAGTTTCTACAATCATCAAATCATCCACACAGAAAATGTAAGATATATAAGAAAACAAAAATGTTTCAGGCTTAAGCTAGAATTTATACCTATGAACCCATCATATAAAGAGAGCCTTCATCTAACTATAATAGAATACACCGTCTTGTGGAATGTACAGAAACAATCAAGTAGTTTGTAAAATGCAAAGTGAGTCTTAAATTTAAAAAATACTCAATCATATTGAATATTTTTGAGCACACAGATTGAAAAGAGACATCAACAAAAGGACAAATGTTGCTAAGTACATAAATATAAGCAAGATACTTATAAATAACCAGTATATAAAAGAAGAAACTAGAAGAACAATTACAATTATCTTGGTCCAAATGAAAATTGATACTAAAGTTACTGAAACTTACAAAATGAAGTTTTAAGAAAGATCTGTAAAATCTGAACTTAAAAGAAATAAAAAAAAATCTTAGCTCAGTGTGAGCAGAAGGGGAAACAATGATAAAGACCCAAAGAAAGTAAATGGAATAGAGACAAGAGTAGCAAAGATTGTGAAAATCAAGGGTTGATATTGGCAAATTTTAATAAAATGCAGAAACAAATAGTATTGATATAAAATCAGAAATGAAAAAGACATACTAGTAATGCAATATTTACATAAAGAACCTTAAGAAACTACAATTTAAAGACATGTGTGATGCATACGTGCTGAACATGTGAAGTCCGTCATGACTGAAGCATAAATCAATAAAAGATGTAAATGAATGATGTGAGAGATTAGGTTAGCATAAAGCATCTCCTGTCAGGGAGATCCAGAATATGGAGGTTTCACAGATGAATTCTGATATCCTTTGTGAGGGTGAGAGGGAGACTTTCAAATTCAGAAGGAGAAAAAAAATCCAAAACTATTTTATGAGACTTGAAACTATAAGACAATACCCTTGATGAAGGTAGAGAAAAATAAGACAAAAGAAAGTAGCAAATAAAATTTTATTAAAATGATTATATTTTATTACATCAAAATTATTCTCTATATTAAATGATTCAATATCATGATCAAATGGGATTTTTCACAGAGATGCAATAATGGCTCAAACTTTGTCTCTGTAACTCCTTCCATGGATATTTTATTCCCTATTTTAGGGAGGAATGAAGTATCCACACATTGGTCTTCCTTCTTCTTGATTTTCTTGTGTTTTGGAAATTGTATCTTGGGTATTCTAGGGTTCTGGACTAATATCCACTTATCAGTGAGTGCATATCTAATGACTTCTTTTGTGATTGGGTTACCTCACTCAGGATGATATCCTCCAGATACATCCATTTACCTAAGAATATCACAAATTCATTGTTTTTAATAGCTGAGTAGTATTCCATTGTGTAAATGTACCACATTTTCTGTATCCATTTCCAGCTTCTGGCTATTATAAATAGGGCTGCTTTGAACATAGTGAAGCATGTATCCTTATTACCAGTTGGAACATCTTCTGAGTATATGCCTAGGAGAGGTATTGCTGGATCTGCCAGTAGTACTATGTTCAGTTTTCTGAGGAACTGCCAGACTGATTTCCAGAGTGGTTGTACCAGCTTGCAATCCCACCAGCAATGGAGGAGTGTTTCTCTTTCTCCACATCCTTGCCAGCATCTGCTGTCACCTGAATTTTTGATCCTAGCCATTCTGACTGGTGTGAGGTGGGTTGTTTTGATTTGCATTTCCCTGATGATTAAGGATGTTGAACATTTTTTCAAGTGTTTCTCAGCCCTTTGTTATTCCTCAGTTGAGAATTCTTTATTTGAATTTCTGCAGTTCAGCTTCTTGAGCTCTTTGTATATATTAGATATTAGTCCCCTATCAGATTTAGGATTGATAAAAATTCTTTCCCAATATGTTGGTGGCCTTTTTGTCTTATTGACAATATCTTTTGCCCTACAGAATTCCAATGGAAGGAGTTGCAGAGACAAAGTTTGGAGCTAAGACAAAAGGATTGACCATCTAGAGACGGTCCCACCTGTGTGTCCATCCCATAATCAGCCACCAAATGCAGACACTATTGCATATTCCAGCAAGATTTTGCTGAAAGGACCCTGATATAGCTGTCTCCTGTGAGGCTATGCCAGTGCCTGACAAATACAGAAGTGGATGTTTACTGTCATCTATAGGATGGAACACAGGGCCCCCAATGAAGGAGCTAGAGAAAGTACCCAAGGAGCTAAAGGGGTCTGCATCCCTATAGGTGGAACAACAATATGAACTAATCAGTACCCCCAGAGCTCGTGTTTATAGCTGCATATGTAGCAGAAGATGGCCTATTCGGCCATCATTGGGAAGAGAGGCCCTTTGGTCTTGCAAACTTTATATGCCCTAGTACAAGGGAAATGCCAGAGCCAAGAAGTGGGAGTGAGTGGGTAGGGGAGCAGGGCAGGAGGAGGGTATAGAGTACTTTTGGGATAGCATTTGAAATGTAAATGAAGAAAATATCTAATAAAAAATGACTTAAAGAATAGAAAAGAAAAAAATAATGGCTCAAACTATGCAAACCTATAAATTTGTGTACGAAAACAAATGACAAAAACTATATGTTCATTTCAGTAGATGTATAAAATACATACAAAAATTATTAACATCTTTCTATGGTAAACATTCACAGAAAATTAGATACCAAAGGAATATACAATACAAAAAAACATATATGACAAGCCCACAAATAACATTACACTCATCATTAAAGCAGGGAAAACTTTATATAAGATTATACAGTAGACTATCACCATATCCCTTTCTTGAACCACTGGAAGTCTTAGGTGAACAATAAATAAAACAAAGTAAAAAGAACTTCTGAGTAAGAATAGAAAAGAATTGAAATAAGTTTAAGAACTGGTCTTATTCAAACGAATTTAGTCCTACTCAAAGTAGCACATATTCAATTCAGTTCTGGTCTATGGTATTCTTCACAGAAATGAAAATAATAATTTCTTTCGTTTTATTGAAAAAAGTTCATACATTATATTCTGATCTACCGAACTCATTTCTGTCTGTTGCTCTGTCTCTCTCTGTCTCTTTGTTGTTGTCTGTCTCTCTCTGTCTCTGTCTATCTATCTATCATCTATCATCTATCTATCCATCCATCTACCTATCTATCTCACAAACAAGAAGGCAAACAACAAAACCAAAACAAATTTTTAGTTTGTTTTTTTTTTCTTTTTCTTTTTCTTTTTCTTTTTCTTTTTTTTTTCTTTCTTTTTTTTTTTTTTTTTTTTTTTTCATGACAGGGTTTCTCTGTGTAGCCCTGGCTGTCCTGGAACTCACTCTGTAGACCAACCTGTCACACTCAGAAATCTGCCTGCCTCTGCCTCCCAAGTGCTGGGATTAAAGACATGTACCACCAGTGCCCAGCAATTTTGAGTTTCTTAACTGATGACTGTGACAAGCCTTTGTTTTTCATTGGACTTTGCTCACTTATGTGTCTAACAGAGAATTGGCATCATGCAGACTAGTTATATGCACTACCTTTTAAAAGGTACGCTGACACCATTGCATACACTAGCAAGCGTTTGCTGAAAGGACCCAAATATAGCTGTCTCTTGTGAGACTATGCCGGGGCCTAGCAAACACAGAAGTGGATGCTCACAGTCAGCTATTGGATGGATCACAGGGCCCCCAATGGAGGAGCTAGAGAAAGTACCCAAGGAGCTAAAGGGAACTGCAACCCCATAGGTGGAACATTATTATGAACTAACCAGTACCCCAGAGCTCTTGACTCTAGCTGCATTTGTATCAAAAGATGGCCTAGTCGGCGATCACTGGAAAGAGAGGCCCATTGGACTTGCCAACTTTATATGCCCCAGTACAGGGGAATGCCAAGGCCAAGGGGTGGGGGTGGGTGGGTGGGGGAACTGGGGGGGGGGGGAGTGTATTGGGGACTTTTTGGATAGCATTGGAAATGTAATTGAGGAAAATACCTAATTAAAAAAAAAAAGGTAGTGGTAATCAAATTTGGAAGCTAAGACCTAGAATAAATTAAACCAAGGCCATCAATTATATTTACACTTAATTTTTTCCTATTTTGCATTGCCTTTCAAATACTCCTTATTTATTTATTAACTATTGCTTGAAGCAGTTGTTGTATACAATTAGATTAAATTCTCATAATAATTCTAGATTAGATGAAACAAACTGTTAAGACATATAGATAAGAGGTGAATATTTGATGTTAGCCTCACTGGGGAGGAAGTTGCTTGGTCTGCAGCTCAATATCAATTGATGTTCACCATCAAATTTGTTTTATGTGTCACAACATTAGCATGACTCAAAGTTTCAAATATTTGAAGGAAAAAGCAATTGACAAAATGCTCAGAGGTTTGAAAATGAAGATGTCTCAACTTTCTACTTCTTCTGTGACTGCTTATTATCCCTTAGCGACTTTCAGAGGAAGCAATCAGCCCCTGTCCTTTGCTATGCCAGTGAGTACTTCTTAATCAAAAAAGATTTCCAAGGAAAAGATCATTCCATCTAAGGATATTATAATGGTGTCAGCCACGTTTATTATTAAATATGAAAACCATATATGAATTATGCACTTTGATTTTCAAGAAATTTCTGCATTTCTCATTATAAAATTAACTACTTTTAATCGGAAAAGTTTAGATAAGGAAAGCTAGAAATTAAATGCTTAATCTTCCACACTAACCTTCAAATTGGTGCCTATTATTCATTATATATATACATATATATCTTTATCTACTTCCAAACTTATTATTGGAAGAATGATTTGAATCATTCCTTTTTGCATAGGACTGTTGCAATCAAACATAAACATTATACAGTTATTCTCACGTTGAAATAAATCCTTCGGTTGTTATCATTGAAGAGGATTTCTGTTCCACTGAATGGCTTCATGGCTGTCCAATTGGATTCAAATTTACATTTCTTGTTCTTCAGATAACTCCTTCGAAATGACATGCATTTTACATGCAAGTCTTATTGAATCATAAAATCTCAGTGCATTAGGCACTGCCATTTTAAAGATGAGTAACCACTTTTAAGGTAAGTAAATAAGGAAACGTCTGTCCCTGGTTTTTAGCATTAGCTGTGCTAATTACAAACACTGTACAGTGATACCTAGTGTGTCTTTTCAGCAGTCTTGTACACAGTTATATATGCAAGCAGATTTTGAATTCCATTACACCCTTGACTAATTCTATATTGCTCAGATTTTTAGCTGAAATTCTACATTTAACTTTCCTTATCTGCAAAATCATAGCAATAATTACAAAAGGATAGGATAATTTTGTTTACTATTAAAAATTGGATAATGGTTAAACAGCATTTGCACAGTGTGAGTATATAGAAAGGTTCTCAATATATTTTTTATAATTATCATATTAGCAAATTAAGTAAACATAAGTTTACATAGAAAAACAAAAAATGTTAGCCAAAATAATTCTATGTAGGATTATTTTACCCCTATGTTTTCCAAAGATCCCATATAGAGTCTGTGTCATCATTTCTATCCTTATTATACAATACCTCAACAGCTTATCTGTATAATCCCTGATGCACCCCTGCCATTCACCACAAGTTCAGGGAGAGCTGACTTGACTGTGCTGCCAACTCCAGCTGTATGCAAACAATAATGGTGCTGGGCTGACAAGGTAACTCATTATATTTCTGAAGATGCATCCATGCCCTTCTGTTAAAGGCTATTTCCTTCTGGTAGCACATAATAGACAATCAAAAAATCCTGTGGACTGTAGTCATTTAAAGTTTTCAAAATAAAATGTTTCTTGAGCCTAGTAAACCTGTTTAAAGTATTTTACCTCCATTTAGTTTTGATTAGGTAACACTTCGGAAAACTCATTTTCAACTATACTTAATTAGCTTTTAATACTTCTGTTGTTCTCCTAAAGTCTTCCAAGGGAGCAAACTCTACACACACAAGGAAGTGCCGGCAATTTACCTTCACCTCATGGAACAACTCCATTTGCTGGAGTAGAAACCTTATAATTTCATAACTTAACCAAAGGGAATTTTTTTTCTCCTGCCAGCTTCCCTTTATTGTTCTCCTACAAGTCACAGCACACAAGTATTAAGAATATAAAAATACACACACACATACACAAACATATACACAAACACATACACAAACATGCACACACATACCATGTACACACACATGCGCACACACATGCACACATGTGTGCATACACACAAACTATATACACACACACATATATATATATAATGAATTTAGGTAAATATAAAATAATATGATCCTAAAGGCTTTATTAACAAGTTTTGTGTTATTTATCTTTGCATACCTCCTTCTCATTCTGTACAGACTTCCTTCCTTCTTCTCAGATCAGAGTACCCTTCTCATTATTATACTTTCTACTTCATGTTATCTGTATCACCTATTCAACTCAGAGATACACATACACACACACACACACACACACACACACACACACACATGCACACATCCATGCACACAAGCAGAGAGAAAGTCCCTTAATAATACTTGACTTACTTCTGTAGTGACCCTATGCCGTGTGCTTACATCTGAGAATTCACATGCACTATCTATATTTCTAGGTCTGTGTTACCTCATTCAAGATAATCTTTTCTAGGAATAGTAAGCTGGCTTAAGGGTAGATTTATTTTTAGTAGTTATTTGAGAATTCTCCCAACTGATTTTCAGAGTGGCTGTTCACCAACAGTAAATGAGCTGTGCTCTTTCTTTACAACTTTTCCAGCATTGTGTGTGTGTGTGTGTGTGTGTGTGTGTATGTGTGTGTGTGTGCAAGGACATTAAAGCATTTGAGTTGACAATGAAACACACAAGAACCATAGACAAAACAAAACAAAACAAAACAACTAGAACTACACAAGAGAAACCTTCCTTTTTAATGGTTTATCATGATAGGCCAAGTGACTCCAGAAACAACATAAATCACACATGTTTTTCTTTTCTTTTCTTTTTTTTTGTCTTGAAATTTTTATTAGATATTTTCTTTATTTACGTTTCAAACGTTATCCCCTTTCCTGGTTTCCTATCCAAAACCCCCTATCCAATTCCCCCTTCCCCTGCTTCTATGAGGGTGTTCCCCCACCCACCCACCCACTCCTGCTTCCCAATCATAGCATTCCCATACACTGGGACATTAATCCTACATAAGACCAAGAGCCTCTCCTCCCATTGATGTCCAGCAATGTCATCCTTTGCTACAAATGCACTGGAGCCATGGGTCTCTCCATGTGTACTCCTTGTTTGGTGGTTTAGTCCCTGGGAGATTTGGGGTGTCTGGTTAGTTGATATGGTTGTTCTTCATGTGGGGTTGCAAATCCCTTCAGCTCCTGCTGTCCTTTCTCTAACTCCTCCTTTGGGAAACCCATACTCAGTCCTATGGTTGACTGCAAGCATCCACCTCTGTATTTGTCAGGCACTGGCAGAGCCTCTCAGAAGACAGCTATATCAGGCTCCTGTCAGCAAGCACTTGCTGGGATCCACAATAGTGTCTGGGTTTGGTGACTGTATATGGGATGGATCCCCAGGTGGGTCAGTCTCTGAATGGCCTTTGCTTCAGTCTCTGCTGCACACTTTGACTCTGAATCTCCTCCTGTGGTTATTTTGTTCCCCCTTCTAAGAAGGACCAAATTTATCTACACTTTGGTTTTCCTTCTTGAGCTTCATGTGATCTGTGAATTGTATGTTGTGTATTCAGATCTTTTGGGCTAATATCCACTTATCAGTCAGTACATAGTGTGTGAGTTCCTTTGTGAATATGTTACCTCACTCAGGATGATGCCCTCCAGGTCCATCCATTTGCCTAGGAATTTCATAAATTCATTCTTTTTAATAGCTGAGTAGTACTCCATTGTGTAAATGTACCATATTTTCTGTATCCATTTCCCTCTTTAGGGATATCTGGGTTCTTTCCAGCTTCTGCTATTATAAATAAGTCTGCTATGAACATAGTGGTGTATGTGTCCTTGTTATATGTTGGGGAATCTTTTGGGTATATATGCTCAGGAGTGGTATAACTGGATCCTCAAGTAATACTATGTCCAATTTTCTGAGGAACTGTCAGATTGATTTCCAGAGTGGTTGTACCAGCTTGCAATTCCACCTCAATGGAGGAGTGTTCCTCTTTCTCCACATCCTTGCCAGCATCTGATGTCACCTGTGGTTTTGATCTTAGCCATTCTAACTGGTGTGAGGTAGAATCTCAGGGTTGTTTTGATTTGCATTTCCCTGATAACTAAGGATTTTGAACATTTCTTTAGATGCTTGGAGGTCAGCATATAGAAGAATGAAAATGAATCCATTCTTATCTCCTTGTACAAAGCTCAAGTCCAAGTATATCAAGGACCTCCACATAAAACCAGATACACTGAAACTAATAGAAGGAAAGTGGGGAAGAACCTTGAATACATGGGCACAGGGGAAATTTTCCTGAACAGAACACCAATGGCTTATGCTCTGAGATCAAGAATTGACAAATGTTACCTCATTAAATTGCAAAGTTTCTGTAAGGCAAAGGATTGGAAAACCAACAGATTGGGAAAGGATCTTTACCAACCCTACATCCAATAGAGAAATAACATCCAATATATTACAAAGAATTCAAGAAGTCAGACTCCAGAGAACCAAATACCCCTATTAAAAATGGGGTACAGAGCTAAACAAAGAATTATCAACTGAGAAATACCAAATGGCTGAGAAGCACCTAAAGAAATGCTCAATACACATGTATTTCTTTAGTTGTCCCTTAAGGTTTGATGATGGGCCCCTATTGTTGAAGGCACTGCTCAGGTAGGACATAGGAATCCAATGATTTGGGCTGTATCTGTCATTAAAGCCTCTTTCATATAATCTAACTTGCATGGATCTAAAAAAAAAATACTATGCAAGCTGCTAAAGGATGTAGGTGATTAAACAGTGCTACCCAGTAGCAACACCTATGAACCATGACAGTTACCACATCAAGATGCAGTAAGTGACACTCAAATGTCAGTGGCAACCAACAACTGTCTAACTGAACATAAGGCTCACTCAATACAAGGGAAAGCACACATGGTACTAGAAATCATGACAGCTTGCTGGGGTAAGTGAGGTCAAAAACCTTATAAAAGAATCTATTACCTCCATTTTTTTAGAGCAACATAATTCCTTAGGACATTCTAAATCTTGTCTTTACACCCACATCTTTACCACCCCTCATCAAAGAAGCTTCTTGTTATAGCAAATGAAGACCATACTGAACCCCATACCTGGACCCAATGCAGAAATCAACAGGTCGTGGGAAGTCCAGGTGCACTGAATACATCTATGCCACAATTCCTATACCTATGGCTCAGCAAACACAATAGAGGAGGAACCCAAAAACTAAGAAACAAGATTCCAGAAATTCTTCTATAAAATAGTCTTTCCTAGAAATGGCTGAATAAGCAAGTCTAAAATAATTGTAATGTTTATATAAAAGAATTGTATTTTCACATGATTCTATCCCTAGACAAAGAATTATAGAAAACTAATGAATCCTAGAAAAATAAAAATTACCCTTTCTTAAGGATGAACCCCCTATTCACTGTCCAATGTGGAGTGGTTGGCCCTGAAACCATATATAACCCAAAAGCCAAAATGTACTCAGTAACTGGTATTTACAGGTATTTCTTTATACATGATTATTGTTATATATTTAATAGTGATAAAACTTTAAAAGATTATCAACTTAAGGGAAGGGTTCAAGGATAAGTAGCTGGGAAGGGCTGGAAAGAGAAAAGGGAGAAAGGAAAATACTATGGTTGTATTCAATTAAAGACATGAGTTAATAAAGAGTCGGAAGCAAACCAAGCCAGTTACAGTTAATTCTGGATTTCAGGATGATTCAAAATGGCCTAGTTTCCTTTGGGATGCTCCCATACAATCTGAACTCTTATCTATCACACTGGCCTTATATCATTAATTTGTATTACTGTACTTTTATATTTGTGACCTAAGCTATTTCTATGAGATCATAAATACATAGGAACACATGAAAAACACAAGTAGAAAGTATTGTGTAATGTAATGGATTTTTAGTAAGGACAACAACAGATAGTTATTGATATGCAGGAGCATGGGACCAGCATTTTAAATGACCTTAAATCTCATTTGATGGTATAATGTGCAAATAAGTGTCAAATTTATATGAAAATTTTTTCTTTAAAATATTTGAGTAGAGCCATGATTAATTTACATCTCTTTTCAGTAAATCGTGGATTTATTGGCATGACTTACTAAGATAATCTATTCTATCTTATATTACAATATATTAGCTTATCCTGGTGTCTCATAGTGTATATCAGATATATTTAACTGTAGTTACAAAATGTTCTAAAATAGTAAATCAATTTAAAGTCAAGAAATACTTTCTTAAATACTATCGTGTACTTAATGAAAAGTCATTCTTTAATTAAATAAAGTGCACTTGATATCAGTAGGCACGGTGGTAAAGACTAAAATAAAAGAATTAGAAAAGCAGCAGTAGGAACTCTTTCAGGCCTGTGGTAAATGAACACATAGGCATTAGAGCTGATTTTCTATAAAGTTACAAGGAAGCATAAAAGGTCATGTCTACCAGAAATAACTGCATTTCCACAGTCATCAAATATTAGTTTGAACACAAGTAGGAAGTGTGAAATTAACTTTGAATTATTGCATCTCACTTAATTTGTTTTTACAACATTCTCATTGCTGTTATTCAAACAAAGAAACTTTTGATATCTGTAATTTGTGATAACAGATATCCTTTATCACACCTGCTAATAAATTACAGATTATCATTGATCCTCTTCTGTCAATTTTCATTTCAGTGGGCATGACCTCATCTGTTTTCCCTGTAATGTATCTTTTGTACTTCTATACGTTACAATATTACTGATCATTTTCTTTCTATTTTTGCCTTTGGACTTTTTTAAGTCCAGAATTACAAAAGGAATTTGTATATTATTGTTTCCTAAACTAATTGTTGTGTCAGGATGATACTATAGATGAAATAAGTGAGCCACAGCTTTGCCCTTAAATAGCTAAGATTCTGAGTTTTGAATCTTCTAGGAAAGCATCGTGTACATAAAATTATAACGAACACTTGTTGACTCAATGAACAAGCAACTGTGGGAAAGCATAGCTAACTCTACCACACACAACTTGAATGCAGAACTATATCCATGGGTAACACAGAAAGCAGTGAAGACCATAGGAGGAAGAAAGGGTTAGTCCAAGTACTGGCTCAATTGCTTACAGTTAATTTGTTAACTACCTAATATCTTGAATCTCTTTCCTCATTTTACAGTGGGATGATGATGCCTTCCTCATAGAGCATTTGAAGTAAAATAATATAAATTAAATTTTATTCAATGTACAGCATATGTCAATATTCAAATATACATACTTAATAGAAATTCCCAAAATATTCTAAAGATATCACAGACCTATTTTGTGTCTTTGTAACATAAAAATAATAAATGCAATTACTAATTATTAGCCAACCCTATTTCTTTTATTATCAAAATTAAACTAAAAGAGTCTGCCTTCCCTACATTTCTGCATGTACACCCACTTTATATAAAAAAAAAACTATGGTGTTAATCTAAACTGAATACAGTGGTATTCATCATTTAAATCAAGATTATTCATTTTATTTATTTTACATATAGTTTGTGGCAGCAAATTGCTAATTACTAGAGACACTATAAAAAGTGCCCTCATGACTTTACATCATTGAAGATATCAATGAAGAAAAACACCTGCAAAACAAAATATTGTTTAGAATCTAGCATGTAAAGGATATTTGCAATCCTCATAGGATCTAGAAATTATATCATAGAAACAAACATTTGAAAGAAACCTGAAAACACATGTTTTCAGGGTTTTAAATGGCTTGTTGCTTAAGAGCACATGCTACTCTTGTACAAAACCTAAAGTCAGCTCCCAATGCCCATAGCCACCTGTATCATAAAGCGCAGGACACCTGAATTACTCTTCTGGCTTCTGAGACATCTACACTCACATGCACATACCCACACAGAGACGTACATGAATACAGAGGATTGAAAACAAAAACAAATCTCTTTTAAAATTTCACATGCAATGTGAAGAATATGAGGAGGGAAAAAGAACTGTAAGGAGCGTGAAAGGGAGTGGGAGTTTTCTCTGAACAGCTGGTTCTGAGCTTCTGTTGAGTTGCTTGCCCTCTCTGTTCAGGGGTATTTCAATAAAAATATGGTGATATATGAAAAAAAAATTCCCCTCATTATCCCAGATCAAGTACCACTACCCTCCTCTCTTCCTATATTTAGAGATATTTCATATTCTTGGGAAAAAGACATAATAGAGAATCTTGATGTCACAAAAAGCTGATTTTCTGTAATTCTATAATAAACTATCTAAATAGTAATGGTTCCTTGACCTATGCTTGTAAACAGCTGCCTTTGTATTCACTCTTTGGATTGCTTGGTCTTTTCATCCTTCTAATACACACACACACACACATACATACACATATTAGCCCATAAAGTGGCAGTAGTAGGAGGTGTAGCCTTGTTGAAAGAAGTACATCACTGTGGGGATAGGAAATGAATGAGACACCACCACCCACAAGCTGTCTTCTCCTGATGTCCTTTGGAACAAGATATAGAAATTTCCATCATCATCTCTTTCTGAACAGTGCCATGTTTCCTCCTTGATAATACTGAACTGAACCTCTTAATCTGTAAGCCATCCCAAAAGCGTTGCCTTGGACATGGCACCTCTTTACAGCAATGGAAACCCTAATACAGGAGGTATACTTAGAAGTACTGCATAGCAATGCTGAAATCATTATTATATTCCAGTTTTTTTTTTTTACAAATTTAATTGGTGTTTAATTTCTTAATACTTCTCTTACTTTTAAGATAATATAATTCCATCACTTTTCCCTTCCCTTTCCTCCCTCCAAACTCTCTCATGTACTTTTTGTTCTCATTCAAATTCATGGCTTTCTGCATTACTTTTTGTTACATGTAACATACAACATACATATATTCATATGCCTAAATACCACTTGTTCAGTCTTTATAATGTCACTTATATGTATGATTTTAATGACTAACCATTGGCACTGGCTAGACAATTGATGAGTTCTTCCCTCTTAAACTCTGATGAGATTTTTTTATATTAATTCTAAACCTTAGATATTTTACAAAACCAACACAAGACATCAGGTTGAATAAAAATATTCTTCTCCAAATATATCAAAAATCATATGCACATATTCCAAAACAAAAATAAGTACAGTTATTAGGAAGAAATGTTACTGTGACCAAACACAGAATACCGAACAGACATAAGAGAAAATGGAATAAGATCAAACTTACAGAAACCACAGAGGAGAAAATGTCAGCCCAAAGTAGGCCTGGGAAATAGCTGCTTTCAAGGTGAGCTCTCTCACAGGAGCTTCAGAGAAACCCCAAGCTCAGACTCAGCAAATTCAAAGGGCAAACATTCATGGGAACAATTAATTAAAAGACCATCAGTCAAAAAGCAAGCACAGTGCCATGATTGGTCCTCCTGCCTCCAATAGAGAAAGAATGCAGATGCAAGCACTGGCACCTGCCACCCACGGTAACACCTTCAGAATTATTTGCAAGAAAGGAGAATCTCTCTTGAGAGAGTTCTTTGTTTGTTTGTTTGTTTGTTTGTTTGTTTATTAGATATTTTCTTTACTTACATTTCATATGTTATTCCCTTTCCTGGTTTCCCCTCTGAAAACCCCCTATTCCCTTCCCCCTGTCCACCAACCCACCCACTCCTGCTTCCTAGCCCTGGCATTCTCGTAGACTGGGGCATAGAGCCTTCACAGGACCAAGGGCCTCTCCTGCCATTGATTGATGACTGACTAGGCCATCTCTTGAGGGGGTTCTTAACCTAAGTATCCAGGTCAGAATTTCAAACAAAGGAAACATCCACAGTGCTGAGAAAATAAATTATTGCCATATAAGGTTGTATGGCCCAAGTATGGAACACACCAAACCTGAGGTGAGGAGTTACCTGAAAATATTCTGTAGTCATGCTAAGGGATAATTAGTGATATATTCACAGAAGAATAAGCAGAGAAAAATAAAACAATTCAAATGATGAAGGGGAAGAATATACACATGAGAACAAAAATTACAAATCTGTGTCAGTCAAGCTCAGGTGTTGACATAATCAGAATAATGCACCCAAAAGAAGTGAATTAACCAAAAGAAGTGAATGCCATGAGGAAGGAGTGGGAAGCAAGGGGCTGGCATAGGAGAACAAAGCCCTCATCAGTCCATGTAGGCAGCAAACACCACAGTGATGGCTAACTATACATTACAGATATGGGAGGAAAGGAAGGATACAGAAAATAATGGTAGTTAGAGACATGTGCATAGCTTAGAGACTACAGAAAACACTGCACACTCTTTCCAGTGGGTTAGGGAATTTGATCATCCTGTTCTTGTGGTAAGCTAGTAAAAGTTTAAAATTTGTTCTCTGTGGGTAAAATTCACAGATTTGTGGCGTATGTAGCAAGAGAGCCATATAAAATTGCTGTAGCCAGGCACTGGTGGCACATGCCTTTAATCCCAGCACTTGGGAGGCAGAGGCAGGCAGATTTCTGAATTCGAGGCCAACCTGGTCTACAAAGTGAGTTCCAGGACAGCCAGAGCTACACAGAGAAACCCTGTCTCAAAACAAAACAAAACAAAAACAAAACAAAAAAAACAAAAAAAAAAAAAAAAAAAAAAACAAATAAACTTGCTGTAACACATCAGCATTAAGGTCCAAGAATGAGGCTTTTATTTCATTTGATGTTGAAAACTTGTTCATGTATTACTTTGAAAAACAAATTTTTGTAGTTAGTATAATAGCTTAAAGTTTTAAAACAACAAGAAGGAACTTTCTTGGAAAACAAATAAAATTATAAAGCACTTAGGAATAGGTAAAATTAAACAGGTTAAAGTCAGAAGATGCTTTCTCATACAACAGACTGTGTAGAATCAAAGTGCTGAGTTTCAGCCTAACCTAAACTGTATTCTACTAGAATGTTATCAGATAATTCTATTTTATCTGAAAGATTAAGAATTATATGATAATCAATTTAAAAACTTAGCGAGTAAGCACTTTATTATATGGTAAAGTATATCATAAGGTTATGTTTACTTAAGTAATACATTAAATTAATAATTGTATTAATTCAACAAGTAGTGGTTATTAATAATCAATAAGGCAAAGATAAGGAAATAAAATCATGGAAGAAAGCAAAAATAATCTTACAACAGCACATATATTTAATACTTAATAAATGTGATCTTAAGATGAATTATAAGAAGAAATGAACATGTCAAAAATGGTGTAAGTAGGTTAGATATGTATTTTAATGATACAGCACTTGGCCAGCATGCAAAAGCCCTTAGTGTAATCCTTAGCAACACACAACACACACATGCAAAAACACAGAAGCACTGATAAAAACATAAATGTTCTACTAGCAAGAACAATAGAATATTGTTCTTCTGTTTCATGTACTAGAAAATCAGTTTGAACTCTGAAGTTAAACGGTGAAACATTTTTTTAATAATTTGAGGCATCTAAAATACAGATTTGCATATAAATTTTAAGTTCAGAAGTCTTCCTAAATTAATCATAAAACTTCAATATCTTTAAGGGAAAGATTTACAATGGCATAAAATAAAGACTAATCATTTCTATGAGGCAAAGGATGATACAAAAATTAAAAGAAAAGGAGCCAATTGGGAGCAAGATCTTGCAATATACACGAAGTTAAAATATGCACAGTAATTCCTCAAAGCAGTAGGAAAAAATGTAAATAACAGGCAGAAGAGTAGTTGAGGGACTTGGTCAAGCAACTCACAGAATGTAGGGAATAGCCAAAAGTGTAATTTACAGACTCAAACTCATTCATAACTCAGAAAGTATCAACTAAATAGAAAAATGGTTAGCTCCTATAGTAGCAAATTTACCATATATATTAGAGGCCTTTTATTTTTGCACTGAAGGTAGCAATGTGTATTCATATAACCTTTCACAACAGGATTCAGTGACATCTTTATAATTTGATACTCATGTGATCTGGTGAACAGTGTCTAAATCAAAGTGTGAAAACCTGTTTGACCACATAGAGGTGTAAATATCCAGGGGATTTTCTTACTCCCAAGCTATCTATATAGATACAGACTATTTTTTTTCCAAATTAAAACAGGTCTAGTCAGGTCTGAGATTTGAGAACATGATATTTGGTGGGTCAGAATTCTCAAATTAATAATTATATCAATTAATCATTAAACACTTCATCTTTATGTTATATGAGTTTTATTAATTAGGTTATGGTTGTTCTGCCCTTGTGAAACAGATGGAAAAGAAATTTAATGTCAGTCCCTCACTGCTTGCTTGATAACACAAGCTATGTTATGCTAAGCAATGAGTGACTGTGTCAAAGATGTTTTGTGACAACATAGATGTATTTGTGATGCTAATATTGGATTTTCAGTTTGGAGTTGAAGACACAAATTGTTAGAGTGATTGAGGAATTTGTCAAAAATCACAAGTTAGTTACAGGGTAATTCACGCTCAGGTCTTGCTGTCTCAAAAGGTTTGAAACACTATGCTGTACCTATAAAATGCAAGCAAAAGATGCATTGCAATGGGTAAAGTAAACTGCACACAAAAGTGATTTTTTATGAATTATACTACAGATAATTAATTAAATCACAGAATATTTATTGCAAAATGACATAAAACCATCATTCACCAAATTAGTGAACACAACCATCACAAAGTAAAGAAATTGTGTCTTCTCTCTACCTTTTAAGAGAACATATATTTGTTATCTTGCTAAAAAACACTTCCAGTCTCCCATTCTTCATTAGATGTTCCTTTGTATATTACTCCTTCCTCATATGGTATATTGCATAATCCCTTACTTAACTAGAATATTTAAGAGAGGATGCACTGTGGCTGCTATCCTCAATCTCTACCGCGGCCACCTGGCCATAACAAATGGAAGCATCCATAGATTAGTGATCCCTCTGTTTTTTTCTAATCTACCTAAGACAGTGAGCTTGCCATTGCCAATTTGGAATCCTTGCTCTTGGACATGGTTGCCGAGGTGTTTGTTCACGTTTATTAGTCCATCGTAGATGTTGGCTCTTCTCCCAGACTGACTGCTTTGTTTTCCTAGTCTGGGATTGTTTGGACCATCTGCTCCAGTAGATCATCATTGTCCTCTTTAGGTTCTCCACTGAGAGTTGCTACAAGTTGGAGGTTTTTTTTTATAAAGCATGGCCACCTGCATCACATTCATTTTTATATCATATTCTCTAGTTTTCTGTAGCTGCTTTTTTTTTTTTGAAAGACTGTCTTTTTCAACCTGATAGCCTATACTGGGATTTTTAAAATCTATGCACTTTTAAATAAATTTATTTGATGTGTTGTATCTATACCATCAGAATTACCACTAATACGTTACCCAGCTTGATAAATACACATGTCTATGTTAGTAGCAAATTTGAAAATTTTCAACAGCATTTATAAGGTTCTGATCTTGTGCTACCAATTGACAAAGATCAGAGTATATCAAACCTAAAAGTTATTTCTACACCTGAAATTAAACACAACATTTAGGCCAAAAGCAGCTGGAGATATACCTGCAATAGAGGTCAATCAGAAAGATACTGGTCTCCCTAGCTAGACAAATAAAACTAGAGTCAGCAACAGCAAACTAGGTAAGGGGAAAGAAGCATAAGCAATGTGGCTGCAAAGAATAGCGCTGAACAATAGGCAAAATTCAAGCACATTCACAGTTTATATGTTAAACCTAGGCCACATCTATGATCATGGCATGGGAAAAGAAAATAGGATGTACAGTAAGAACCACTTATAGGTTCTGGTCATAGAAACCAGAGCACTGAACCCACTTCTGAAATCTTGCAGGCCAGTTATCAAAGCTGGCCTGTTGGAAAACCTTCTGTCATTGATCATATTTTAACATCCCAGTGATTAAAGGGATCCATTGTCCTTAACTTCTGACAAACTCACTTAATTTAAGCTGTAGTACCTTAAAAAGAAAGTAAGTAATGTACTTCAGAAAGGGAGAAAGACCAAGAGGATGAGAGACCTGGAGAAGATGCGCTGAGCATCTTCAGTAGAAGCATAGCAAAGGCTAGCATATGCCATCACTTGCCGCTCTACACCCGTGGCAGACATCAGCACTCAACCACAGCATGCTTGCCCACTGAACCCAGATGTAGTCTCATCATTTCCCTTGGCTCACACTCCATGCACCCTTGCTAATTGATTAGAATTGGCATTCCATTGGAACTGAAATCTATTTGCTATCCTTGAGTTGCCCTTTCTCTGTTCAGTCCTTTGCTGTTAACTTCTCATGGAATTTTTTAAAAGGAATATCATTATCTTCTGCAGACAGATGGCTGTAGATCCCATACCTATTAATATGGGAAGAGGGTGACTTGCATTTATCAGAGGCACTATGGTAATTCTGCTGACTGATGAACACTTTTTGGGCCAAAAGGTATTTTTTTTCCGGATCTTATCTAGAAGGCAGTTCTTCAGATAAATTTCTTTAAATATTCCCGAAGTGTCCTGAGTTAGACTTTTGTTTAAAAGGGATACAGAGACAAACACAAGGCGCTTTCACTTACATTCGCTCAAAATCCCGGAGGGCAGTTGCCAGAGTTTGGCTATTATGTGGAATAGTCTCCTGAGTCTGTGAGCTCAACACAATCCTTTTCAGAGTGGAAATGAAGCTGGGCACAATTAGGCAGAAAACGCTATCTTTTAAGGAAAAAGAAGCTCTATGCAGGCTGCAGTCCAACTTCAGTTAAAAACTAAAAGGAAGAACAGCTTTTCCTCTTGGACAGAAAAAGTGACCTTCAGTAGGTGTAGCAAAAAGTAATGCTTGTAAAGTATCATATCCTCTGGATTTTTCTTTCTCTCAAGAAATAGTACTTTTCTATATGTAAGAAGTGAAATTAATGTACATTTTAAAATCTTACAAGTTCACTGAAGCAATTGACCATTTTTTAAGCATGCATATTCTAAATTTGGCTGAACCAATCTTCTCAAAGATAAAAACTTACCAAATGCTCTCACATTTCAAAGATTTCGATTTTGATATTTTTTTTACATTTTGTTCCTAAATGCTTCAGACACATTTTGTCCCAGCTTTGTCCCAGCTTTTGCCTAATCTTCTGATATGCAATACAAGGATTCTTCATCTACATTCCCTCTCTTGTTTAATTTTTCAGTTGACCATGGCATTTCCTTTAAATTTTAACAGTAGTCTCACTAGTGAAAGAATCTTATATAACAACCTAGAACTTTAGAGAATTTATTGTGATTGTTACCAAAGGTACAGAATGTACTTAAAATATGAGAGAGAGAGAGAGAGAGAGAGAGAGAGAGAGAGAGAGAGAGAGAGAGAGAGAGAGAGATGGGGGAGAGGGAGAGGGAGAGAGATGGGGGAGAGGGAGAGGGAGAGGGAGAGGGAGAGGGAGAGGGAGAGGGAGAGGGAGAGGGAGAGGGAGAGGGAGAGGGAGAGGGAGAGGGAGAGGGAGAGGGAGAGGGAGAGGGAGAGGGAGAGGGAGAGGGAGAGGGAGAGGGAGAGGGAGAGGGAGAGGGAGAGGGAGAGGGAGAGGGAGAGGGAGAGGGAGAGGGAGAGGGAGAGGGAGAGGGAGAGGGAGAGGGAGAGGGAGAGGGAGAGGGGAGTTGAAAGAATCTCTGGTTTGCTTTTTTTATTTTAAGTTCAGTAGCTGTCCAACCAAATTGAATGAAATTGAATGTGATGTGAGATTTTAGGCCAAAAAGCAATAAAGACTCCTGTGTGTTAGTTCTTAAGGAGTTGTACTTTCAGCCTGCTGGTAGCTGTCGTTCTCATAACCTCTGAAGAAACACGTACTCCACACACTGGCTGTGAGTTCACCTCTACCTTAGTGACACAGCATTTTTTCCTATTTCAACCTCTTATTCAGCAGTTGAAGCTCCACTGGAGAAAGTGTACCCTGTTTGACTGTTTCCGATAGATAAGACTTCTAGCTTGTTCTGAACAAGAATGGTTAGTATTTGCTTTAGCTCTCAAGATTATAATTATAGCCTCAAAAATTCAGCTAGTGAAATTATCAAAGTTTGGGTCCAGGAAGGAAGTTTTAGCCTGCACGATTTCCTATTAAGTAATCAGACTGGCATAAGTGTTGTCATTTGCTGCATGGTTTTCATCTTCAAGCAACCACATGACAAAGTAAGGCTGTTCTTTTTGGAAATAAATGCTCTGGGAAATCTCTATAATGCAAAGAACTGTGTGAGAAAAATTCACTCTGAAGGGTACTATTCCTATGGCCTTATAACTTAATGCAGATGTATTTAGATTGTGAGATTGCAATAAACACAGAAGAAAACCTTACTAATTTCTTCCCCACCCAATACATGAGAAAAGAAATGGAAGCTGTCATGAGATAGATTTAAACATGGAATCAGAGCCACCCTTAGACCATTACACTTCCCTGGGGTGAGGCAGAGGGTCTGAGTATAAAGAGATATCCATACTTACAAGTGCTTTGGAGTAAAGATTTGCAAATGACATTTAAATTGGCCAAACACTTCCCATGTAAACTAGAAAAGCATTTGAATTTAGTACAAGCAATAAAATGCTTTCTTAAGCAAATCACAGGGTATTGTTTATCTGAAAGAAGGTGATAAGTGAAAGCATCTCGCAATATCTGTCCATTCTTGCAGGCACACACAGATCGGCTTGAGAAGCTATATGTCAGGAATCACATAGCCTTTCTTCTGCTCTTGTGTTCAGTTGACTGGTAGTTCTTCACAAATGAATGAATGCTACTAAATGACCAGTTGAATAAGGTATATGTTTTGAAAGTTCAAGAATGCGGGGAATTTTAGCACATCCCTAGGGCTTGCTAAGGCCAACATGTGCCATCTGCTAGGAGCTTGTCATGGAGCATGAGGACACATGTGAATGAACTTTCATGTTGCTACAGTTGTAAGAATGGAAGTATCTGACCGTCAACAGGGATATCTTGTTTTGTCAGAAAGTTTTGCCTACTGCTATCTCTATTTTTTTTTAACATTATGGCCATTTGGAAATCATTCTTATTAATGATTTTATGTGAATCATTTGGGTGTATGTAAAAGTATATACCTATAGCATTTATTATCATTTAAAATTCTAACAACTTTTTTTTTCTACAAACTAAACAAATGCTTTCACTTCAGATTGAAAAAATTTTCTACACTTCTAGAGCAAAAGTGATATATAGCATAAACAGAAAAATGAAAACAAAATATCTACCCTGAAATATTCACGATGCCTTCCATTCACTTTTTTTGTCCTTTTCTTTAATTTAATTTTTCTATTTATTCACTTTACATCCCACTTGCTATGCCTCTCCTGGTCACCCTCTCTCACAATCCTTCCTCCATCCCTCTCCCCTTCTCTGAGCAGGTGGCAGCCCACCTGGGTATCCCTCCAGCCTGGCACTTCGAGTCTCTGTGAGCCTAGGTGCTTCTTCTCTCACTGAGACCAGACAAGGAAGCCCAGATTGAAGAACACATTCCACATACAGGCAATCTCTTTTGGGATAGATCCTGTTCCACTTGTTCAGGACCCACATGAAAGCCAAGCTACACATGATCTACTATAGCCAGGCAGGAACTCCAGTGGAGCAGTAGAGGCATCGATCCAACCACAAAACTTTCAACTCAAAATTTACCCTGTCTACAAGAAATGTAGGCATGGAGTATGGAGCAGAGACTGAGGGAATAGCCAATCAATAATCAACCCAACTTGAGATTCACCCCATGGGCAAGCAACAATCCCTGAAACTATTAATGATACTATGTAATGTTTGCAGACAGGCACATGTTCTCCTTCTTTGTCACTGTCTTCATCTAAGTAAACTGTGGCTCAAAAATGACAAAATATTATATCAAAAATTTTCTAGTGTACTAGAAGACTTCTAGGAGAGTTGAAAATTCTATTTTATGGTTCCAATTCTATGTCATGGAAGTCCTTCCCATAAAAGTAGAGATGAATCAAAATGACAGTTTGTGACTTTTACAGGAAAAAAATCTTGACACCACCATCATCCCTTGAGAAGGGCTCTTTCTGGAGTAGAAGTGACCTAATTACCATGGGCAAATTGAAATCAGAGATTCCCTGCTTCAGATGCTGCCCAACAGGCCTGATTAGGAAGTAGAGGAGACTAGCCACTAGGCAGAGAGAACAAAAAAGTAAAAACAAGGGTGAACATGACAGGTGAGCCACTCATGTCTGACAACTTGAATAGAGAAACTACTAGACAAATCCCAGGAAGGGGCAGGATTATACATAGGCACGGAATTGGGAGAAGAGAATCAGCAGCGTGAATATAGAGGTGGAAAATGGAGTACTTGGTATTTTAACATACAAAATCTTTCAAGTTATCAGCAATTAGTAACTGCTTGGAGAAATAGAGACATTTTTTTTAAAGTTTTGGGCTCATGGTGGATTGACCATGATGCAATGGAATGATACACATCCAAGAGAATATGGCCAATATTTGTGCTTGATACTTTTTTGTTTGTTTTGTTTTGTTTTGTTTTGTTTTGTTTTGTTTTGTTTTGTTTTGTTTTGTTTTGTTTTGTTTTAAGAACAGTAAGTTGAGTGGGTTGGCAAAAGGAAGTATGTGTGGGAATAGTGAAAGAGGAGGCAAAATGATCAAAAGACATACTACAAAATTCTCAAAAACTAAGATGAAAAAACAAATTATTAATTCATACAGACATAATTTCTCCTCTCAAATAAAAATTACCAAGAATGCTTCAGGATGAATTTTATTATGTACTTTATTATACACTTACAAATTATTTTTACAATATTCTATGTCAAGCTGCCTGTATTTGTGTTTTCATTGTTTCTTGTCTTTTTGAAGGGGATACTTTGCATCTAGAATAGCATCTAGTACTCGGTCCCAAATCTGTAAGTGTCTTAAGAGTAATGAGAATTAATAAATCACAGTTTGTGGTGGTTTGAATGAGAATGTGCCCCAGTGGCTCATGTGTTTGTATGCTTGGTTCCCAGTTGATGAACTATTTGAGAATATTAGGATGTGTGGCCGTGTTGAAATAGGTATGGCCTGATTGGAGGAGGTGTGTTATTAGAGTGTCCTTTGAGGTTTCAAAAAGCTATGCTAGGTCCAGTCTCTGTGTCTGTCTCCTCCCTCTCTCCGTCTCTCTGTCTCTGTCTACGTCTCTGTATGTCTCTCTCTCTCTCCCTCTCTCTCTCTCTCTCTCTCTTTATATATATATATATATATATATATATATATATATATATATATACACATATGTCTTGGCTACTACTTCAGCACTATGCTTGCCTGCATTCCTCTCACTATGCTCCCTATCATGATGATTGTCTTAGTCCGGGTTTCTATTCCTGCACAAACATCATGACCAAGAAGCAGTCGGGAAGGAAAGGGTTTATTCAGCTTACACTTCCACATTGCTGTTCATCACCAAGGAATTCAGGACTGGAACTCAAGCAGGTCATAAAGCAGGAGCTGATGCAGAAGTCATGGAGAAATGTTCCTTACTGGCTTCCCCTGGCTTGCTCAGCCTGCTCTCTTACAGAACCAAGACTACCAGCCCAGAGATGGCACCACCCACAAGGGGCCTTTCCCCCTTGATCACTAATTGAGAAAATGCCTTACAGTTGGATCTCATGGAGGCATTTCCTCAACTGAAGCTCCTTTCTCTGTGATAACTCCAGCTATGTCAAGTTGACACAAAGCTAGCCAGGACAATGATATTGGACTAATTCTCTAAAACTGTGAACAAGCCCCAGGTAAATGTTTTCTCTTGTAAGAGTTGCCTTGGTCATGGTGAATCTTCACAGAAATAGAGCAGTAAATAAGACAGGAACATTTCATTACCAGAGTCATTTTTATAATATTTTCCTAAAATTATGAGTTGGGTTAAATTCATTCCAGTCCTAGAAGAAAAGTTAATTGGAAAATTAAACTGCTTTATAAATCCTCATTATTTTCAAAACACTTGACTGGTGGCTTTTGTGCTCAGTACTGGACATTATCCGAGATGCAAAGTCTCTCCACAAGGGGAAAAAAGAAAGAGAGAGAGGGGGGGGGGAGAGAGAGAGAGAGAGAGGGAGGGAGAGAGAGAGAGAGAGAGAGAGAGAGAGAGAGAGAGAGAGAGAGAGAGAGAGAGAGAGAGGAAGAAAGAAAGAAAGAAAGAAAGAAAGAAAGAAAGAAAGAAAGAAAGAAAGAAAGAGAAAGAGAAAGAGAAAGAAAGAGAAAGAGAAAGAAAGAAAGAAAGAAAGAAAGAAAGAAAGAAAGAAAGAAAGAAAGAAAGAAAGAAAGAAAGAAAGATGTGAAAAGGCAATAAAAGCACAAATACAGGCAGTTTGGCAAGGCATTTGTAAAAAATCTTTTCAAGTGTATAAACACATAACAAAATCCATTTTAACATCTCTTTATAAGCAAAAGACCTGGGTGTATAATGTCACCTGAGATTGAATCTATTATTATAATATTATGTCAGTGTGATGCTACTGAACTGCCATCAGTCAGCCTTATAAAATAAATTGTACTAGAAAACTTTATAATGTATTTTTTTCTAAACCCTTGGGTAAAAGGCAGGAGAGGGAAATGTTCACTAACCTACCCATCTGGGATTCTCTACCACTGTAAACAGAGTGATGAAGGGATATATAAATTTACAGCTATAATGTAAGATATCCAGGGCGAGATATCTAATTCCACAGAAGCAAAAGGTTGTAGAATCTAAATTATCCACAGTGACTGTCTAGGCTGATAAATGCAGCAGATAATTTCTGGCCTCTGTAGTTCACTTTGTCAGCGTAGCTATGACTGTGTTTGGAGAGTCCCACATAAGGCTCTAAATTGACTCATTTGTAATATACGGCAGGTGCTTCTTCCATTCGTTACTGGGTGTTGCTCTATACCCTCCCATAACTCCAGCCTTTGGACAGCGATCGGAACATTTTTCACCAAGTAGCCTCCTCTTTATAGATAATACTTTGTAGTTACTGCCTACCAATATAAAGAGCAATTTCAGCAATTCTGGAGAATTATCCACATAGCAGCTTGTAGTAACATTTTAATCCCCCAAACTCAAAATGAGTTCACATTATTTTTAACTAGGTATGAGAACCTAGCATAAGATTTTAAAAGGCATGATATTTCCCACCAATAATCCCAATTGGACATAGGTCATTATAAACTTCCTTTAGGAAGAATTTATTATGGTTCATACAAAGTCGATTTTCATAGTAATTACAAATTGGCTATAATTTCTGAAAGTTGGTTTCAATTATAAATAAACTTTCTAGAGCTGAGATAGCCTATGTATGGTGTCTGTACAGCATTCATTTCAAAACTTTTGACAAAATCCCACAAAAATGTATGGATAGATAAAAGAAAAAAAAGCCTTGCATAATGTTTATGTGTATGCACTGGACTCCTACAAAAATACAAGCTTTAAATAAATTCTATGATCAAAATGATATGAATAATAGTTTTAAAGTCACTTTACATCCATGCTTGTAAAATGAAACCTCACGAACTTTGTATCCATTCTTCATTGCTTTCACTGTACTCCCAAACAAGAGAGGATGCACAAATCTCTCAGAACAGTTTACTGAACTATCTTAAATTTTGCCAAGAATTAGAATGCCTTGACCAATCTCATTAGCCTAATGATAGTAAGACATATGAGGCTTTTGTCTCCCTAGCCCCCATGGGGTCTGGTTCCAAGGGAAAATGCATAAAATGTCCTCAGCTGATAACAACTGCTCCTCTATCTGCTCAGACTATGCTGAAATCTCTGCTGGATGTGTGCACTCCAGTTTCAAACCTGGGTTCTTCATTTGTATGTTTATTCTTTCAAGTGCATCAGGCTTTTACAGAGCCCTCAAAAATATAGTTGAATTATCTTGATGGAATCTTTGCATCTGGTTTTGATATAAAAATAGAATCCTTTCCTGGCCCATTTCTTTGTATATGTACAAAAGTTTTCGTTCAATATGAAGAAAAGGGTTTCTAGTTTAACTACCCATTTATTAATACTGTCAACAGGAATTGCATTCCCCCCTTGAGGGTTCTTAGTAAAGAAAGGATCTGTTGTGGGATTTGGGTTTTGATATCTCTTCTTACATTATGAAGGAAGAATCCACAAATGTTCCAATGCTCTCCACCTGGTAGGGTTACTAAAGTTCCAATCCTGGAGCTGATATTTTGTCTGCAGACAGTTGCCATCACAGACACTAACACACTGACACATTAGTGATATTTTTATTTGCACTTTTCATCTCCCTTTACCGCAGAAACCTTCTGCAGAAATATTAGCAAGTTACTAAGCCATCACGAACTTTGCTCTACATTTCCTTGGCTTTAATTCAGGAAAGAAACCATAGCTGCTATGTTTAAAAATAAGACAAACCTCTGAGCACCCAAATGTTCCTTGTTGTCAGGATCTCTCATTCTGACTCTGGCAATTATTCTCATATGCACCCGAGATAAGCGCTCCAGTCTAGACACTGCTTCTTCATTGTCCTTTGCTTTTGCAAAAGTACTTTAGAGCCATGCAGTAGCTTTCATCTGCAGACCTCAAAGTGGTTCCTGTCCTCTAATATGCCTTTATATCCTCTAGAGAACCAAAAAGGGTTTTTTTTTAAAAATATTGTAACTCTAGCCTTCTTTCATAGGTGAAATCTGGCCTGGTTGCTATGAAGCATGGATTTGAATACATTCTGTACCAGCATCTACCTTCTGCTTTTAAAATGGTTATTCTTTTTAATCCATTGAAGTGCATTTGACTATCATTTTTTAAAATCTCCTTTAAAAGTCAAAATGCAACTCTCGGGAAACCAATGAATCTCATTGCCACGGTATGGTAGGTCTCCTGCTTCCAGATCTATAATCATTTCTTCAGTGTCAGTAATAAAATGCTTCAGTAACCTCTCCCAGCCCCTTGGCAATCTGCCTAATAGTGTCAGGCCACTCTCCCCTGAAATCCTATGACTCAAAGAGCCAAGAGTGATGCTGCTGCTGCCATGGCAACTTACAGCATTGAAGGCCTGGACATCTTGTCCATTTTACATGAGATATTAGCTTAAGAATATATGTTACATAATTGAGGTTTAATTCATTGCAAATGTCTCACTGAGCCTATTTTCTCCATACATATACATAAATGTGTGTGTTGGTGTGTGTGTGTGTGTGTGTGTTTTTGAGGAAGCTAGTGATTCTTTATATACCTCATTTACCAAGTGAATGTTGTTCACAATCACATGAGTCTCAGTTACCCAAATAATTGAGCTACCTAGGGCATATGAAATTCTGCACAAATCCGAAGTGGTATTCACCCTTTCATATCAGCCAGTTCATTCAGATACACACATGTTATTACCCTACTGTGTGCCAAGCACTCAAAGGACCTTGAGATCACTGTCTCGTAAAGATAGCCAGTAAACAGAAAAAATAAGGAAACAAATAAGGACGAGGCATGAAGTCAGAGATACTCACAATGTATAAATAAGATGGATGCAAAGTCACTTAGCACATTTCAGAGAAGAGATCAAGAAAGATCATTTTGACCTGGTTGTATTAAGTGTACATAGAAGTTTAGTAGGGTATGGTGGGGATAAGGTTCTTAAGAATAAGAAAGTGTAAATAAGGTTTGGACAAGATAATGAAGAAAATATTACCTCTACATAATTTCTTGCTTACTATTATTAAAATGTAAAATCTAAACAGAGCATGCCGGTAGGAATAATAGAGGGAACTACCCAGGAACTACATTACAGAGGGCCATATGCAGCATGAGAGTTTCCCAGTTAGATAAAAAATGCTTGGATTTCATATTACCTAAAGTCACAGTCTTATATATATTAGAACCAAGAACTGGGCACATGTGCTAAGGAAGCCTGCTCTACTAGTGCCTCTAACATGTCACTTAAAGGAAAAGAATGGAAGCTCACATGTTTGGTAAAGTTGTGGAGCTTGAACAGCAGCCTGGAACTTACCTTGCCCAAACCCAAGGCCTAGAGAAAGGGTAGTATCATGAGGTGCCAAAAACAGGATAGGGGTGGGGTAACCTGTTAACAATGATTATATGCTAGTAAAAGTGCCAAAATTAATATTCACTTGTCCTTTTATTTTATATTTTTGTGGCTTTCATTCTAATTAGATGATTTTATTTAGTATAAAAAAATTAAAAGACAAATGTTACAAAAAATGGTATCTGGACTGAAGAGATGGCTCAGCAGTTTAGAGTTCTTGCCACTTTTATAGAGGACAAAGGCTTGATCCCCAGCACCCACATGGAGGTCAACTACCATCTGTTACTCCAGTTTCAGTCGACCTAATGCTCTCTTCTGGCCTCTGTAGGTACCAGTAAAACACATGGTTCACACACACATACACAGGCAAAACACTCATATGTATAAGAGAAAAATAAATACATGCTTTAAAAGTCCATAATTTGAATAAAGTTATTGCCCACAGTGGAGACAAATCCCTGAAGATACACAGGCCCTGCTGTGCATTAGCCACACGTCATCAAATCTCAAGAAATCTAGCGTAGATGCCAGGACTTCCCTGACCCTCTTCGTAGTACTGGCTTTCCTCCTCACAGTTAGTATAACCTCTATTTCCTAGTGAAGTCTCCATGTTCAAGAAGAAAGATGTCCTCTAGCTGGGATTCAAAGAAGAATGAATCATTTCAAATAAGAGAATTAACACCACCTTGCATTTCCTGTAGCCCTAAATGAACCAGGAGAACAACCAAGTTCACCCTTCACATATTAGATAACTGATTTGCAGACAAAAAAAAGATTATGTAACTAATTGAAGGTCACAGAGGAAATCAGTCACCTTGGGATCAGAGGCCAAGCCTCTGACTCATTGTTCTAAACCCTCATTATGTCATTAACTTAAAGGAATGCTGTGGGTTAATCTACAAATGCACTTTTACAAAATCCTTTCTAAAACCCTTAGACTGACATTGTTCTAGAATAGCAGGTGATGCCTGAATCACAGAGAGGATTTGAGGCTTTTTGTCTATTTTGTGATAACAGAGATCTGCAAGACTTTGTTAAGAAACTTGGTAGGATCCTGTTTGTGCTCAAGCCTCTGGCAAATGTTCTGATAAATTTGAACCACAGAGTTAAGGGAAAAGGGAGGATTCCTCATTAGGACACCCCCCTCTTCAGATCTGTAATCCTGTAATTCACAGTCACAATACTGTTCCACACATTTCCTCCAGCCACCAATAGCTCTGCCAGGACTTGGCCAGAGAAAGTATGTGTCATTCTAGGTTAGTCACTTAAACAGAATAATGCTAACTGTACATTTTTCTACATATTTAGCTCTAGTAAGGTATAAAGAGGTTTATGGTGGAGGAAAGAAAGATACTGAGTTGGAACTGGTTTTCCCTAGCTTCTTTTTAATAATAGTTAAAAATGTATAGCAACTTGTTACAGCACCTTTTCGTTTCTTTAAAATATAAAAGAAATAGGATTGTGAGATCAAAAGCATAGCATCATTTTGCTCCTCAGCAAAGATACGTTTCACTTTTGTCAGAATAATGTACAGTTCTATGAACCAATCATCTAGTAATTTACTTACAAATCAGTGAGATTCCAGAACAGAAAAGAAAATATTTCTACCTCTCATATAGCATCTGTTAGTGGTCAAAACAATGTGTGCCCAAAACTGTCCACCCTGCATGGTAACACAAGATGACACCATAGCTGAGACCAGTATAGTCCTGCATACATATATTGCTGAATGGCAAAAAAAAAAAAAACAGTGGAATATATTTTGGAAGAATGGTAGATATCATTTCTTAAGTGTGAATTTTTCTTAAAGAAGGTCTAGCAAAGTTTTTTTGAAGGAAACCTTTCCTGGTTACTTTTCACCAGTCTGTTCTGGCATTCTTCTAGGAACATTAGAATCACCTGGGTTGATGACAGCATGCTGTGACCAAGTCAGTCATGTTGCCCCTATCCATGGATACAACTTTTGACCAACCTGACATTTTTATCCATTTCAGATTTCCTCAACTGGGCAACTGTTGGCAAGGATAAGCAACTTTCTCTGCCCTGTTTGATCATCTTCAGAGTCTGTTTGCCTCCCAGAACATAATTTCAACTTCTTAAAACAAGTTGGAGCCTAAAGTTGACTTGATCTACTCCAGAGTCCTTTTCCTCTTCCTTGGGGCCACCATCTTCCTTCATTAGGTATGTGTCAGCCCCCAACTAAGATGAGCATGGCCAAGGAGTGAGAGAAGGCCAAGCCTTTTGAATCTCAGCTAGCCTTTTATGACAAAGAAGCCATGACTTGATTCTGGATCTCCTCCTCCTCCTCAGCTCAGTGTTCTTTCTCCTTGGTGTGATGGTGTGCCTTCTCTACAGGTCTGCATGACAGCTGCTTCGAACAAACCTCTATCGTAAGTTTAAAAACTACTCTTTTAGCTAATCCCCAAGGCATTTTGTCTCTACTTCACTTGTCTGTTCCTTTTACCTTAATAATCTCCACTCAGATTTAAAATGCTAACAATCTTCCTGCCATGTGTCCACTGCATTTTATTATATGCTACAGCTCCAGCATTTTCCTTCTGATTTGGTCTATTTTTTTTATTACTGACACCATTTTTTTCCTTCTCATTACCTTAAGACACTTTTACAGGTCATTCTCAGTTTTCCCTTTGTGCACTGACTTCCCACACCACTATGAATTCCACCATCCACCTCTGTGGCTGACCACTACCAAAGTGGTGACTCTAGCCCAGATCCCCTGAGAACCTTCTTCCAGCAAGTAGTCTCCAATAGAGCATTTCTGCACCAGAGCAGACACTTCTGAAATGAAGTGCATTTATTCTCAACCTTCTTTCCCTCAGGGCTTTCCCATCTCTATTTAGAATATGTCCATATCTAGTCTTCAAAGCCCCGATGTCAAGAACCCTCCTTAAGGAAATCCTCTGACGCTTTGTGTTAACTACTCACCCAGTGCTGCCAATTATCCCAACAACATCTGCTTCTCCTTTACCACTCACACTACTTCTGCTGTAGGCTCCAATGCCTGACCTATTTCTCCCCATTACCCCTAGCTCAGTTGTTATGATAAAAAGTCTTCAGCATAGAGAGAAATTGGAAGAATAGCACAGCACTCTGCTAAATATCTATAAAGACTATATCTGATGACTTTTAACATTATGTCAGATTTGGGTTTTGTGTATGTGGATCAGGCTAAAGGTATATAGAGATGACTGTGGTTATGATTGTTCATATAAATGTCAACATAGTGTTATGTTTTGGAACTCAAATGCCTCCCAATGGCCTATTTATTTTAGACCTGTTCTCCAGTATAGCATTACTGAGAAATGGTACAACCTCTGAGTGGAGAGGCTGACTGGTGGGAGAAAGTAGTGAGTAAAGAGCAGGACAAGGCTAAAGGACCTGAATGCAAATTCCAGTTCATCTCACACCAAGTGTGTGCCTGTAGACAACCATCAGAATGTTTTATTATCCATAAAATGTGAATAATATAGAAACGTGATAACACATGCATTGGCACAGGGGAAATTTTCCTGAACAGATCACCAATGGCTCAGGCTCTAAGATCAACAATTGACAAATGAGACCTCATGAAACTGAAAATCTTCTGTAAGACAATGGAAACTGTCAATAGGACAAAAAGGCAACCTACAGACTGGAAAAAGATCTTCCCTAACCCTACATCCAACAGAGGGCTAATATCTAAAATATAAAAAGAACTGAAGAAGTTAGACTACAGAAAACCAAATAAACAAATTAAAATATGGGCTACAGAACTAAGCAGAGAATTCTCAACTGAGGAATCTCAAATGGCTAAGAAGCACTTAAAGAAATGTTCAACATCTTTAGTCATAAAAGAAATGTTTCTTAAATCTCTGAACCTTATACCAATCAAAATGGCTAAGATCAAACACTCAAGCAACAGCACATGCTGGCAAGAATGTGGAGAAAAAGAGACACTCCTCCACTGCTGGTGGGATTGCAATCTGGCACAACCACTCTGGAAATCAATCTGGCAGTTCCTCAGAAAATTAGATATAATTCTACCTGAAGACCCAGCTATACCACTCTTGGGCATATACCCAAAAGATGTTCCACCATTATCACAAGAACATGTGCTCTACTATGTTCATAGCTGCCTTATTTGTAATAGCCAGAAACTGGAAACAATCCAGATTCCCCTCTATCTAAGAATGGATAGAGAAAACATGGTTCATTTACATAATGAAATATTGTCCAGCTATTAAAAATTAGGACATCATGAATTTTACAGGCAAGTGGATCAAACTAGGAAATATCATCCTGAGTGACATAACTTAGACCCAAAAGGACATACATGGTATGAACTCACTAATAACTTGAGATATTAGCTAGAAAGTTCAGAATACCCATGATATACCTCACAGACAATATGAAACTTACCAAGAGGAAAGGCTCAAGTATGGATACTTCAATCCCATTTAGAAGGGGGAACAAAATAATTGTGAGAAGCAGACAGAAGGAGTTGGATGGGAAGGGGTAGGAGGAAAGGAGGGCAGGATCAGATATGGGGAGAGACAAGAGAAAAGCCCAGTGGGCCAGAAGGGTGAATAGAAATATGTAGCCAGCTGGAGTGGGGACTGGAAGAGAATCTCTAGAAAGTCCCAGACACCAGGGATGGGAGAGGCTCCAAGGACCCAATAAGGATGACCTTAGCCAAAATGCCCAACAGTGGGGAGATAGAACCTAAGGAGACCACCTCCAGTAGATAGATATGGCCCTCATTTGAGCCATGGGGCCACCCATCCATCTTCAAAATTTTTGACCCAAAATTGTTCCTGTCTAAAGTAAACACAGGGACAAAAATATCAGCCCAACTTGGGATCCATCCCATACACAGGTACCAAACCCTGACACTATTGCTGATGCCGTGTTGTGCTTGCAGACAGGAGTCTAGCATGTCTATCCTCGGAGAAGCTCTACCAGCAACTGAGACAGATGCAGATACTTACAGCCAACCATTGAACTAAGGTCAGGGGCCCCGATGGAAGAGTTAGGGGAAGGACTGAAGGAGCTGAAGGAGATTGCAATTCCATAGGAAGAACAACACTATCAACTAACTGGACCCTCAGAGCTCCCAGAGACAAAACCACCAACCAAAGAGCACACATGGGCTGGTCCATAGCCTTTGCTACAAGTGTAGCAGAGGACTGCCTTATCTGGCCTCAGTCAAAAAGGATGCACTTAATCCTGTAGAAGTTAGATGCCTCAGGGAAGGAAGGGGGAAGCTAGCAGGGTGAGGTGGGAGTGGATGGGTGGATAGGGGAACACTCTCAGAAGCAAAGTGGAGAGGGGATGGTGTGAAAAACTCCTGAAGGAGAACCAGGATGAGGGACAGCATTTGGAATATAAATAAATAAAATAATTAGTATAAAAAAGCAAAAATTAATGTGACAACACAGTTCTTGTGTGTTAGGGAGGTGATGAAATAATAGGAATAAGGCTTCCTCTAACTTCAGAGAACCCATGTGCTTGCCTCAAGAAGGAAGAACAAATCTCATGTTAAAAAGACACTCTTCAAATGCTTGAAATCAAGTCATCTGAAGAATTTGCAGGTAGTAACTTTGAATGTTAAAGTCTATTAGCTCTGAATATTTGCCAAAACTGCAAAAGCTCACTGAAGTGGGGAAAGAACTATAAACCTGGCATTACTAAGAGACTATTCTATTCATCTGAAAGAGGAGAGGAACTTTTGCTGGCAGAGAACCTGCATGAATTTCCAAGGCAGACTAGTCTCAGCTGGATCTGATGGACTCAGCCACTTACAAGATGGGCAAATGTGCACACTTCAGTATTAGATGTAGAAAGCCATAATGATTCCTGAATGGTACTTCAGTGTTGCTGAGAGAGATGATCTCCTGACATATTCAACCAAATGCCTTATATGCAATCAACACTAAGGAATGTTACTGTTATGCGGTTATTTCTCAGTACAGATCCGTTCCAAGGACCTTTTCATAAGAGGTAGAAATTCCAAATCTATGTCTTTCTTTCTCTTCTGTTTTGCTGCAACTCTTCCTGTTGAGTCACTGACAACCTCGGGAACATTCTCCTTCACTCCCAGTCCTGGCACGTGCTCCTGCATAGACCTCTTCCTCACCACACGCTCACACAGAACAATTATATTCAGTCTGCCACATCCCCGATGACGGTCACTTCTCAGTCTACATTGGTTGTACCTTCCCTTCACATCTCTCAATAACATATCATATGTGAGTATATTTGCATGTGTATAATATATTAATACATAATATATACATATATAATATATACATATTTTAAAACGATAGATAGATAGATAGATAGATAGATAGATAGATAGATAGATAGATAGATAGACAGTATCAAACTTAATATTCATTCCACAATAAAATGTCTTTTCTACCAACTACATTAGCAACCTTTCAGGATAAAAATGGCTTGTATCCCAAACTCTCCCAGTTTCATAATGAAAATTATTTGTTGAATTGAAACAAATCATGACAAAAAAATATTTTTCAAAACTCATAGATTATGTGAAATGTAATTTTTACTAAAGCCAGAAGAGAACAGAATAAATGTGACCATACATTTCAAAACCTTTCCTATGTCCACAGGGCATTTATACTGACAAATCAGAATTTGAAACTCTTATGAATTTGTTGCTTTTGAACTAGAAGTGTATTAGGATTCTTTATGCTTTATATGATAACGTCTAATCTAATCATCTTAAAAGGAGATTTGGGGTTCATGTGATCATATCTATTTTTAAAATTGATTTCATTTTTAATCCTGTGTTTATATGAGCTTATTTATGCGGGCTTGAGTACATGACTGCAGTGCCACAGAGTCCAAAAGAGGGCACAGAGTCCATTGAGAGGTTGAACAACAAATGATTGCGGCCAAACATACTTGGATTGAGGAACTGAATATGGGTCTTCCGCAAAAGGAGTATGTGCTCTTAACCACTAAGTCATCTATCTGGTGAGAAGCTCAGGTAGTTTGATAGTATGGAGGTATTCTCAGCATTTCTGTTCAGGGGGTGATGCTGCAGAGCACTCAGCCAAACTCTCCACTGTCTCTGGTTTTACTACAGCCTTCAGTATTAAACTCAATGAAGTATACAATTCGTACAATTCGTAGACATCATTTCAAGCTCCTTGTACTCAGTTTCTCACCTCAGAAGTAACCTGGATGGTAATAGCAGATCTCTATAGGACTTTCTCATGTGCAATTAATACTATCATCTTTATCTGCTTCAAAGTTCAGTGTGTTCATAGAGACTGAAGAGGTTGCTCAATAATAAGTGCAGCAAACACTACAAACACACACAGGAAGAAGAGTGTAGGCTAAAATATGCATATATCCTAAGTTTTAAATTATTTATCCCATTACTTTGTAGATCATTTGAAAGACCACAAATCATCATTAGCCCAAGCAAACACAAACAAAATGTAACTCAGATTAACCAAAATTCAGTAAAGGTTTGTAATGGACAAACATTATTAGCTTCATTCCCTAAAAAAAAAAAAAAATGTTAATAATATAGGATGACAGAAGATGACAAGTCAAGCTGACCAAGAAGATGAGTAAGAGAGTACTGACTAGACAGATAGCCTAGTCCCTGCCCAGCAAGAATAAATGACGCTTCAAAATGCACACTCCCTGAGATTATTGTATTAGGTACATGGTAAGGGTAAAAGCATTCACAAAAAGTATCAAGGTAGGGAAAACAATGAATGGATAGCACAAAAGTCAAATGACACATCTTTTGTGCATTCTAAACTTCTTTTTCTCCTTATAAATAGTAAGACATAGCTTGGTGTAGTGACACATGCCTTTAATTATAGCACTTAGCAGAAGATAGATCTCTGCGCTTTTGAGGCAAATCTGGTCTATGTAGTAAGTTTTAGCACAGCCAGGGCTATCTAGAAAGTAGAGAGAGAGAGAAACAGAGAAACAGAGACAGAGAGAAAGATACAGAGAGACAGAGAGAGAGAGAGAGACAGAGACAGAGACAGAGACAGAGACAGAGACAGAGACACACACACAGAGAGAGAGAGACAGACACAGAGACACAGAGAGAGAATAAAAAGATTTTAGGTTAATGATATTCTTCTACCATATTCTTGCATGAGCTGTTGTGTAGCAGAAGAGAAAGAACTGCAATTCCAATCCCAATACCTTTAATGGAGGCACATACAAGTCAGCAGGGCTTGAATCTGAATAATGTGTTTAGCATAAATGCTAGCAAATAAGAGAGAAAGGAATGCACATTCTTTAGTTCTTCTTATGCAGATTCAAGATATAAATGTATTGAACTGGGTGTCTTCTGTACTCTAAATCAAGAGACCCTCTGAATAAAAGAATGCAGCAGCGATCACACTTTTAGGAGAGACAAGACATTTGCTGAAGGGTAAATCCTGATCCCTTGTTTTCAGCATCTCATTTTTGCATACGAAATTTAAGCCTCATGAATGGCTAAGTGCCTGAAGGTTTTTTCACAAACACAATACAGCTAATTTGCCTTCTTCCTGTCAACACTGAGCCTATAAAGGATGAAGGGAAAATGTGATGAATGTGCTTGGGGGTTCTTGTATATGAAGTTAATAAGATAATTATTGATAATCGCTTTCATATAGCCACTCATTAGTTGATCATCCACTATTCTATTGGGCGGTGGTAATACTCTCCAAAGGAAGGATTCTGTGGTTATTTTGATTAATCCTCTCTTAGAATCAGTGTTACCCATATCAGATGCATGCAGACTGGTGACTCTGGCACTAATTAGTTGAGTGCAAATATCAAACCAAATGTGCTTTCTAACCTCTATACCGCTGTCATGAAATATATGACCAGATACTCACATTTCAATTATCAAGTACAAACATGACTAGCTATTTCTACCCTTTCCACTGATTTTATCTCCACAAAAAGGATGGTAAGATGCAGGATAAAGAAAAGCACCAATGACTACATAAAGGCAGAATAACTCTGCAGTGAATAAAAGTCCTTATCCATTCAGCTGTGGGTAGCCAAAGCTAAATGTTATTATAGCAACCTTTTTAAATTTCATACTGCTTCAACACCAAGTGTCGAGTTTTTAACACAGAGCAATTTGTAAGGGCAGTTCTAAAATGATAGTGTCTCAAATCCAGTACCATTGATATAGGGGCTAGATGTTTCTTTATGTGGAAGGGTGTGTTCTGTGCTATAGAATAGCTACAGACTCCCTGGCCTATCTTTTGACACGTCATGTTGTTGTTGTTGTTGTTGTTGTTGTTTGTTTTTGTTGTTGTTGCTGCTGCTGCTGCTGTTGTTAATGCAGAAGTGGAGCAGGCAATGTCAAGCAACTGCAGTTCAAATGACAACTTTATGGAGAGGATGCTTTTCTTCTGCACTTATGTCAAACAGTAAGTGCTTCATTTACCAAGTACATTTCAATCCCATGATCAGAATAACTCTGCAGTTAATAAAAACCCTTATTTGTCTTTATTTCCTCTTACTCCATCAAGAAACCATCCTGAAGCCAGAATAAATAATGTCTCTGCCTTCTCTGTTTAAGATACAGTATTTTCCATTATATTGTAGAGGGCATGCTCAGCAAAGGAGTGGTCCAGTCTTTATCTCACTTCGTTAGCTTCAATCACTCTGCAGTATTTGTTCACTGTTTGAACAATAGCCATGTTGGTCTGCATCTGGCATGCTTTCTTCCACGTGCTTTGGAGCCCCCTCAAGTACTGCCTCCCCTGCCCCATGTGATCTCAGTACTTGCCTATCCTTCACAGGGGCCTTCCAGGAAGTTCTCTGAGAGCTAGAACTTCAGAAGTAAGAACTCCCTGGTCCTATGACGTTTTGAACAAGTTGAGTGGAAATGAACAAGGAGGTGAGCATATAAGCAACTAAATTTATAAAAGGTGGAGTTGTGATAATTTCACAGTAAGAATAACAGGGTGCTGATAAAGACAGAGTTGAGGTTTTATGCAAGGTCACCAGGGAAGAGAATACTGATAAGCCAAGAGGCTATCTGGAGAAGACTGTTTGAGTAGAGAACAGCAAGATCAAAAGCTCTAACATGAGTTTATCTGTATGTTCCATAAGCACAAGAGGACAATGGTAAGAAAAGAGTACAGAAAACGAGGTCAGAAGTGTAGCTGTGGGCAACGATATAAAGCTACATAAGATGAAGCAGGGACTAGAAGATTTACCTTGAGGTAAGAATTTATTGCAGGGGATATAAGCAGAAATCTAGTGTAATCAGACTTTCATTTTAATGAATCTCACTGACTATAATTTGGAGAACAGACTCTATGACCACTTGGTGAAAGTCGATAACTAATTAGGACCACTGTTTTCTCTATTTACCCCTTATAATTTTTTAAAATGTGTTTCATTTCCACTAGAAACTCAGATATTGAAGCTTGTATTATCTATTGAACATATGGTATTCCTGATATTTTAAATTCATTTGTATAATTATTTGATAAATACTTTTCTCCTTTGTTGGCCCATGAGCCCCTTCAAGAAGAGCTGTAATAGAGGCTATAACAGAGTTTTCATACTCTAATGCCAAGTGAGCACAAAACACCACTGGTCATCAGTAAATACTACAGAATGAAAACAAAACAAAACAAAACAAAACAAAACAAAACAAAACAAAACAAAATCAGGAATGATGGAGAAAGGATATAAGAGCAAGAGGGAAAATATTGGCACATTATTATTTATAGATGTATATTTGTTATTAGTATTCAAAAACTCCAACACTCTTGAGCAAGTAGAATCAGTTTTTTTCAAAGCTTATTGGAAAGATTATGGCCTCCCTTCCATGGAAGTTTGGTCACCAAGACATAGCAGGAAGAGAGTTTACTGTGCCCCACACACTAAAAGTCTCATTGAATCCTATACAAAACCTTGAGTGATTTGTATCATTGCATTTGGACTAGGCTAGGTACACAGCCAATAAACAATGGAACCAAGAGGTTCAACTCACGCTTAGTGACCATGCACACTGCCTGCTACAGGGATACCCAATGGCAATTTTATCAAGATTTAGCTCCTGAAATCCATCCTAAAACTCATCGCCCTTGTGTTGAATGAATAGCTGTGCTTATCACAGATGTATTTCTGGGCAGATGTAATGAGCATATTTTACCCTAGAAGAAACAATTCCAATCAGTGCCATAGAATTTCATTTGAATTTGTAATGAGACACAACATGCAAAATGTAAGAAAAGATGAGAATTTAAAAAAAAAAAAAGAAAGAAAGAAACTGGGCACACATAACAATGGAAGTTACAATGTCTGCTGCAACATTACAATACAAGGCAGAAATTTTCATCTCAAACACCATAGAAAAGGTCTTAGTTGGAATAATACATTAGTAAGAAATATAATTTAGTATCACTTTAAGGCATAAAATAATTCTTATTTCAGTATGTTCAGTAAGAACAATAACCATCACAAAATGAATCTCTCTTTTTGATAAATCTTTGGAGAGAGACAGAAGAAAAGTCAATTTAAGGCTATACTTTGGAATTTTTCATCTCAGCTGCATAATGAAACACGGACTTCTAAAATATTTACGACAACGTTCATTACTTAAATCTTTTCAGTGATTTTCATTTTCCCCAAAAGGACCTTTTCATTTTCTGTAAAAGGAATAATCATCTCTCTAAACTTAAAATGGCCTTGGTATAAATGTTTGTAGACATGAACACATACAAACATATTACATACTTGTATGTTTGACCTCCTCTCAAAATCAGACAGCAGAAGTGTAAACTAGCTCAATTTCTAGGAAAAGAATTAGAATGTTCATATAAAAATCTCACTATTTTCATATTTTGATATAAATATTCTGTTGGTATTTGTCTTATGATAAATATTCAAGTATCATTCAGAATAACATTTTTATAAAGTTATAGTCTATCTAATAAAGGAAGAGTCAATAAACTCTAGTACTGAAGCCCTGTAATCGTATGTTGACACTATAAACATTAAACTATGTTAATGGCGTATTAATAATGAAAGCAGGTGAATTTTAAGAAAATTATGGTATATTTCAATTTCTGTAAAAACTTGCATGTCACTGATAAAAATTAATCTGAAAGAAAAGTTATCAAAAATTATTTCAAAGTGTAAAGTAGGGACATAGGCTATGTTTTAGATTACACATACCATTATGTGAGTTTAGAACACATCGTGTAATGTCTATATGTATGATATTTTTAAACTTTCTAAGGCAAAAATAGCCAAGATATGTTTCGTTATAGATAGAAAATTACCAGTTACTTTTATTTGTTTGTGTATATGTGTCTGAGTGCCTTACACATGGCTCTGTTACAGGAGGATATTTTATATATTCATAAAATTATGCATTAAGAATTCCCCCATACCTTGTACTCCCCTTTATCACCCCTTGCTCCTCCCACTTCTCCTCTTTGTTTCTCTTCACTTATATTTCTATGCCATATGTATGTACATGACTTTGAATTTTATATGAAATCTAGGAGACTCTTATGAGAGAAAATACATGACAGTTCTCTTTCAGAAACCAGTTTAATTCACTTAATATGACAATGTTCTTTTGCTGACAGAATTCCCTCATATGTGATATATATATCCAAAATAAAAAGTTTAAGGGACTTAAATAGTTATCCAGTGAATAAAATAAAATTTACCATGCAGCTTCTCATCTATGGAACCCCAGGTAAATAATGGTTGCCTGTTCTTTTCCACATTAGCCAGTCACTTTACCTAATCTGCATTTCCTTATCTTTTAAGGACATTAAGAAGCTATATCAAGTATCTTACCACGATAAAAACACCCACTGTGTTCCCACTCAGCTTGTTAAGAAATCAAAGAGAGAAATTAGGTTAGTTTGGCATGATTTGTTTTTGATGAACCCACGTTGCCTTCTAATTATCACATTATTTTCCTCCAGATGTTTGCAAATTGAGTGAGTGTATATTCTCTTTGTTGAAATGCATTATGAAAGCCCTGGACAATAGCCTGTGTTTGAAAGCCCACAAAGCCCCCCACCCCCCCCCCCCAAAAAAAAACTTGGTTGGCTAGCATTTAAAATGGAGCTTATCTGGATGAAAGAAAATTTTCACATGCCTTAAAACATGGAGATAATTACTAAAAGGAGACAATTAATAGACCGAATGACTGAAAAAACAACAGAATCCTCTAAGACAAACACCAAGATATTGCCTAACAAATGCTCAAGCATAGTTATACAAATGGGGACATAGATACACACAGTGACAAGACACTGAGCAATGCATCCATCATCTTTCCACAATTTATTCAGATCAAAATCAAAATGAGTTTGTATTCTTAGATAACCTCCTGCTTAAGTAGATTCATAGTAGCCCATCTCCTGGCTGATAATTGAGACCTAACTTCAGGTAAGATAAACAAAGAAATGAGGCTGGATTTTTTTTCAATACTTTTATCTCCTATCAGCAGTGACAGTGAGTGGACAAAGCATTTGCCAGGATTGTTGACCTTCTTGTGTGTCTCTCGCCTTATCTACAAAGGAAGGTTAATGATGTCTGACTGAGAAAAGGATTTAGTGAATGAATGTAGCATTATGGGAACACAGAAGGTTAGCACAATAGCACTTGAACTTTTGTTTTGTTGTTTGTTTGTTTGTTTGTTTGTTTTTGGTTTGGGTTTGGGTGTTTTAGTCAGAATCTTCTAGAATCTCTCTTTGCTTCATCGCAAGAGTTGATTCCAAAGTTACCATGGGCTGCAGAGTTTGTGGAGTATCTTATAACCTGAGAGTATAAATGCTTGTTCAATCACTTCTTGACAAAAGTAGAATACGTAAATCCTTCCTTTTAAAATGTCCTGACCTTAGAGTGTACATAAAGTTCAAGCCATATCAAGCCTCTCTTCAGTCTCACTAGAACTTGATTTCCTATCTAAAGAAATATTTTTGAGAAAAGAAAAGAAAACTCAAGCTTTACCGAATCTACTTTTATTGTATCCAAATCCCCTGAGTTGGTTTTTATATGCGTTTTTTCCCCGTGGGATCCTTTTGAATACTAAATACTGGAATTTTCTGTTCATATATATGACAAAGATGTCTAAGGAGGAAAGTGATTAGGTAAATGTCAGTATAAGCATTCTATGAAACGAAATTATTTTTTTAATTAAAGCATGAGATTAATTTACAATTAGTGATAGAGGATTTTATAAGTTAAGTGTGAGTGAGGAAATATTGGATTAAAACTCATGCATATTATATTCTGTATCTACTGATTTTCTTTCACTTCCTGAACTTATGCATACTTAACACATAGAAACTGTCATTTTTTAGGGAAGAAATGGAGCAGAAAATGTTTTAAAGAAAATTGCCTCTATATTATTGTTATTGTTTCATGGTTACAAATTACTTTTAAAGGAAAAACATACTTGGAAATGAGTATCTGAGACATTCTTCATCATTTTCAATTTTTCTTAAGTTCAACTCACAGTTTTGCCAGCACTTCAAACCCAAGCAAGGCATGTGCCACTATGATCTTCAACACAGACTCCGGAAAATTTTAGATCACAACATTCCACCAAATACCTTGGATTCTTGAAAACATTTTACATTGATCCCTGTATGTAGATTTCCTAACCTAATTGGTGTCAAAAGAAATCCACAATCCCATCAGTTCTCTATCTCCTTGGCTCTGCCAAGATTCTCAGATTCTCGTGTTTGTTTATTTGTTTGTTTGTTTGTTTTCCTGTTTTGATATCTGGCAGGTAATCTATAGAATGCCTCTCCTCCCAAAAAGCCCTTTTACTTACAGAGAAACTTTCTGAAGACACAATGATTTCATGTAAAGGGCAAGGGCAACTTAAATCCCAAGAACCAGCTGGTACTAAGAGATTTGAGCTAAAAACAATCTTCAACCTTCGCAGCTCCCACTCATCCATATCATGCAGATACCTGCCCGCCCGTCAATAACAAATAACAAATGAGCTGCAGTACAGCCTCCTTCTAACATGTCACGTATGATGCAATCCTGTACGATGAAGATGGGCATATTATTCATGATATGGAAATGTAAATTTAAAGCAATTCAACCTCCTGCCCTGGAGACTGCTTGGATTTCTCAGAGGAAAGTTACAATTAGGTTCACAGCAAGGCTTCCAGATCTCCTAAGAAAGTTCATATTCGCCACTTCCCTTAACTAAAATCTTTCTTAGTGAAATTGCAACCAATGTTGTCTCAAAAAGGTTATAAAGTTATTTATGTTAGCAACTTTCCATTCCATTTCAAATAAAATGTTATGAAACCTTCATAGCTCTCACTGTACCAAGCAAATAAGTCAAAATTCAAGGAACATAACTCTTAGCATGTCCAAAAGCAATATCTCTACATCAAGCAAGTATATTTTAATAATATAATGCCTGCCTCACCAAGGGATTTGAAAGTCTAAATGGCAAATATAGTGAATCTCGGTGATTTTAACAGCAAAATGCTATTCTGTGTCACAGCATAAAATAAAGGAAGAATTTGTCTCTTAAAATGGCAAAAATAAGAATACTATAGTCTATTGTGTTGGATTTAATATAAGATTCAACAACTTGAAAAATATGCTTTAAAATTATATCATGTTAAGGATTCCATCTTCAAAATGACAGTCATTACCCAATTACCTATCCCCACCACAGATCCTTCACCAAGCCACTTGGATTAACAGAAAAGTTAAAGCAGGTCGTGGAGCTGACTAAAGCTTGTATCTCTACCTTTCTTCCTTCTGCTGTCAATCTTTTGTTAAAGAGTTAATTGCCCTTTATATGTCTCATTCACAGAGTGTTCTATAAAGTGATCATATAGTCCTTGGCATATTTTCAGAGTTAAAGACTTTAGAATTTCTGAAATGAAATCTTAGGTTTGGGTGGTTCTGTATACAGAGCTCCTAAGATTGTTGCTAGATTGCTAAGCCTGGTTAGTACACATCCTATTATTGTAAAATAGTAAGAAAAATAGACAGCCTTAGGACATATAACATTTTTCAAATTTCTGTGTGTGATTCTCATTCTGAAGTTCTGCCTCTTTATAAAAGTGACTTTTAAATGTCAAAACTCCATAGTATGATTATTGATATGTTTAATGTGATGTTTTGGATTTACATCGAAATTAAAATTACTCACAATCACTTCCAATTCATTTGGTATCAAAAGTGAAATCTTTTGTGTTTTGATATGTATTTTATCTGAGTATTTTAAGATCATTTCCTTTTCAAAATATCTTTAGAATCGTGTTTGCTTATTTATTTTTGCTACACAGTTCTTTGCAAGCATGTATGTATATGCACCACATGTGTGTTTGGTGCCCCCAGAGATACAAGACTGTGTGTGCCTTAGCCCCTGACGTTAGCCACTATCGGAGCACCAGGAAATAAACCCAGATCGTGTCCAGGAGCAGTGGCAATGCAACTTTGGCATTCTTGCTTTAAGACTGCTTCACTACCACCTTTGTATCGGCCACCCACAGCATTCTCTCTATGTCTGCTTGTATACATTCTCATAAAAGAAGACTAATTATCTTAGACTAAGGAGCACCCTGTTCCAACATAATCTCATCTTAATTTAACTCTCAGAAAAAAAAATCCTCTTCCAAATCAGAGCATGTTTATGTGAACCAGGAGAGCACTATGCAAGTAACAATATGAAAACTGTCCTATTCTATTCTTTAAAAAGAAGTACAATGAGGAGTTTAGAACGAAAGGAAGTAAAGTTATTTTCCAGACTGGGCTGAGTTCACTTCTTAGGCAGTGAGCTCTTACAATGCAGAAGTCTGTTTCATTAATAACCAAGGGCAAAATGTGGTCTGTAGTAATTATACTGATAACATGATCAACTAATGAAGTTCATTAGTCTAGTTGATGGAAACAGGGATTTATTGACTTTTTTATTTGTCACTGGGAAATGAGCACTGTATAAAGTGGCACTTCTCGGGCAAAGTATGAAGGCAAATGTATTCTCCCTGCATCTCATCAGTCTTAATTAAATTGTGCTTTTAACTAATTTAAGCTGAAATCATCCAGAGCATATAAAATTTAAACACCTATTTAAGCAATAATCCATATAAATACTATATTAATTGTAGATAGGCCACTCATTGTTACTAAATTTAAAATGTTCCACTGTGATTTCTCACTGCTCAGGTTCAAAGTTCATTGAGTTAGTTCTAATAGCTTTACTGTGTGTTCAAACTTCTTAGTGCCAAGCCAAGCCAGAATCAAAATCCCATACATATATGTGTGTGTGTTTGTGTGTGTGTGTGTATATATATGTGTGTTGCATGCATGCACACATGCGCTTGTGTGTTTGTGTGTGTATGTATGTATGTATATATATATGGATTATGAAATTTATTAAGACAAAATTATATTAATAATGAAGTTAATTAACATTTTTAAAAGAAAAGCACCAGAAATAATATAGTCAGCAAACCTAGAATTCTACTTATTAAAACAGAAAAATTACATTTGAAGAAAAGGAATGAATATTTACAACGTCTCAAAAAATTGTGCATTCTCATGATTTGACATGCCACACCATTGAGTATTTATTCCTTTGTGGTTGTCATAGTGTCATCAACATCATTTCTTGATTTCCACACATTTTTCCATACCTAATCAACGACTTAAAAGAAATACATTTAGATTTGAACCAAAGACCCTGTGTACAAATCTCAAATGTACAATATAGCCAAGGTAATTCGTTTAAGAAGCTTTTAAAGGGCAGAGGACAGCATTGCTATATCCTGACCCACTGCACACACAGGTCTGAACACCATGCCTCTGCTGCCAAAGCCTGGTGGGAATTTTATGCCGTATTTGTTCCAGACTGCTTTCTTGATCCCCATTATGTTGTTAGCTCAGCAGAGGAAAGAGATGGTTTAAAAAATGTCACAGTGGGAAGTGCTTTAATATTGAGTGGTAAATCCCCAGAGGCAAATGCAAAATACATCCACATGTTAGCAGTGCCTTCCAAGCAGACTCAAGATTGTTAAAATAACTGACTTGGGTTTCCTTGCACTGGGTGAAGTTGTTTGTGGTTTGTGGCTGCTTGCCTGGGGAAAGGGAGTGTCTACCATGAACCATCAGGTTTTTATCTTCTTAGGTATTGTATAAGGTGCCACAAAATAAAAATTCCTCTCTTTGATCTTGCATCTACCCTTCTTACACTTAGTAAAGCAACAACTATGTATGTATGTGCATGTGTGTGTGTGTGTGTTATTAAATTATTCATCAACTCAAAAGGGAAATTTGTCTATTATACCATGTTTAATAGTGTCATTGGAGGTCATTGTTACCCACCCACTTCCCCCTGCTTGCAATCACCAAGAACTATTTTTACATATTATACACAGGACAAATTATGAATATTCAAATGTGATCTAATTACTTCTCTAGAATGACAGATTCTGTCTTTCAGGAGAAAAAAAAATCAGCCTCCTTTCTTTTTTTTCTTTTTTTTTTTCTTCACTGTATTGAAGAAAATAACAAAGATATTCCAAATACAGCCTCTGGAGATTAAAACCAAGGACTGGGCTTTAACAGAGCTGGAAATGGCAATATTAAGGTCTCCAGAAAAATCTACACAGCCCTCTGATGCCTTTTGATGTTTTCTCTTTCTGATATTATTTGATTTTCACTGTCCCCACTCTTAGAGATTTAACTTAACTATTTTCAGAAGTGCTTAGGTTTCAAGATCCATTGCGATTCTTTTGTAGGCAAAATTGGTTTTTGATCTCTGATGTTGAACATCTGCAAACGACATTTATATGCACGGTAATGACGCCCAATCATAAAGGATGTAGAATAATCTGTCTGTGTTACAACAGATGTCAATTTTTGTTGCTTGTTATTACAAGAGGAAGTGGCATTCCTCTCTGACAAGCAATGTTGCTTCTAATCCCTAGCAGTAAATGTACCTAGAATATGTACAGAAATGGCATTCAGCCTGAATATCCATCACCGTTCTGATTGTTTGAAATGCATCTGGACCCTTTGAGTATATTTACTATGATTACTCAGTTCAAGCCTTTTCACACTATTGTGTGTGTCATCAAATGGCAGTAATGAGAGTAACTGCATCCATTATTATAGGTTTTAGGACGCTGCCATCTGTTGAGTATTAGCCTTTGCCATTCCCCAACTGGCATTTCAGTGATCCAAAATTACACAGAAGGCACCCCACAGTAATGCATTTTTATATATCACCTTTCATCCCCTCTCAACAAAGAGTAGCCCCTCCTTAAGTTGTCCTATTAGGAATGTAGTGATTAACAATAAATCCCAGTGAAGTGACTTGATGTCATCTTAAAATTTAACATCAAAAGCTTCAGAAGAGAGTATGACGAATATATATCTCAGTAAGCAGTGGTTGTATGTAAGGTTGTGATAGCTAAGCAATGATCTAAATAGACAAAAGTGACAAGTACCTTTCTATTTTCATAAACTGAGTGGAAATACTCTATGAATCCTTTCTATGAAGTAGATGGGAATCAAGTTTATGTAAAGTTATATGCTTCCAACACTTAGAATGTCAATGTATTTTCAATCACAAGATTAACAGGAATTTATATTTCCAAATCAAAAGGCTGATGTTTGACTATGCTAGAGCCAGCAGTAGTTTATAACCATACTAAAGCCCACAAATAATACTTATTTGTGAAAGTACTAAATGTAAATTAAAAATTGCAGATAAGGCATAAATATTATGTGATAATATACTAGATATTCTAAAATACAATGAAAAGATCTATCTGTAAAGTGTAAAGTCAAAACTTTTAGTGAATTTTCTATTTTCAAAATATTTCAGTTAAAAAAATAGATTGTATAATTCAATTATACAAAAAGCCTGGTGAGGGCAAAGCTATCAGTAGTGTAATGAAAATTGAAAACTAATACAGTAACAAATGCAGGAAAGAAAAACAAGAGAGAAAATGCAAGGGATACTCATTTAGTATGTTTTCCAATTACACCTACCTGATACTCCGTCCTCTTCAAAAAAGCACAGATGAATACTCACCATACAATAGGTCCTCAAGAATTATTACAGAAAATAACTTGATGTTAATAGACAAGGCCATCATCTGCTACATATGCGGTTGGAGCTCTGGGTGCCTCCATGTATACTCTTTGGTTGGTGGTTTAGTCCCTGGGAGCTCGGGGTGGGGAGGGGTCTGGTTGACTGATATTATTGTTCTTCCTATGGGGATGCAAACCTTTTCAGCTCCGTCAGTTCTTTCTCTCACTCCTCCATTGGAAATCCCATTGGGGACCCCATACTCAGTCCAAAGAAAGGCCACCCAGAGACTGCCCCACCTGGCAATCCATTCCACATACAGTAACCAAGCCCAAACACTATTGTGTCAAGAAATACATGCTGACAGGAACCTGATATAGCTGTCCCCCTAGAGGATCTGCCAGAGCCTGTCAAATGCAAAGGCAAATGCTCACAGCAAAACATTTGTATAAATAAAATAAATAAAACTCTTTAAGAAGTCTTTACAGCAATTGAATGTGGATCACTTCTTACTACATACAATTTAGTACTACATAGAAGTTAACTATCTCAGGACTCTGATCTGGAAAATTACACTAACACAGAAGGCAACAGCTAGCCCTGTCTTTATGAGAGGGGAAAAAGAAGCGTCTATGCATTTTCCTGTTCTCTTAATTGAATGAGATACTGCTAATCTAGAATACATATACACTATTTTCATTGCCTTTGTCCAGTCAATGAAAAGTATATGAACCATTTTAAGACACACAAGAATTGACTTCAAGAGTCAGCAAGATGTCCTGAAGACCTGAGTTTCATCTCACAAACACACATTATAGAAAGATAGAACTGACATCCACAAGTTGTCCTCTAATATCTGTGTATATGCCATGTTTTACACACACAAACACACACACACACACACATACACACACACATAAACAAACACACTAAATGTTCAAAGAAAGAATAGGTTTTATTAAAATTTTGACTTTTCTATAGAGAATTGAAGGCTTTATTTTTTTTTAATTAATTTGTAATGAATTAAATAAACACATAGTATCTAAACAACAGCAACAACAAAATAGCTAGCCATTTATACTTAAAATTTTTCAAGAAATTAAAGAGAATATGAAAATAGAGAACTCAGTAGAATGCAGATTAAAATATACCCTTTCTATTTAAGGATCCCAGAAAAGACAAAAATATATATTTTTTAATGTCACTTAGAGTGAAAATAAACTCATTTTTTTTCAAGAAAATGCAGAGTTGGAAAGAGATTTTTAATCATAGTAGGTAAAAGCTGAAAGGAGCTTTGTATATGAATGTGAAAAAGTTAAAGAAATGATGATGACCAATAAAACTCCATAATAATAAATGCAGACTTGAGTGGGCATCATTATTGATCCAATCTTAAGGATGATGCAGCTCATTGAACAACAACAACAAAATAGTAAGAACAATGTTTCAAAGTGTTCTACCAGATATTGAGGTCATTATTAATATGCAGCAATACACAGTGCAGCATAGAATAATATTTATTTACTATATTTCTATCTAACATGATTTATACTCCTGAGCACATTGCAAAACAATAAGCTTTCTTCCTTTGAAAATGTTCCAAAGAATTGAGACAAGTTATAGTCATAGCATGTGCATTTCTTTTAAATCAGAGGAGCCCATTCAATTCAATCACTATTTCTTAAGCACTACCACATTGCAAATACTATGTAGTGCAAGAACTGCAAAATACACAGTGTAAATGTTACCTGTCTACCTTTCAATTAGATCCACAACCAATAAGATCATGATGTTAGACCTATCGCAATGAACTCTCCTGTTACACAGATTGTAGTAAAGTAAGAGGAAAGAACAGTAAGGTATTAAATGTCCTGAGAATCCAAGTCCCTCCACTCTTTAAATCTAATGGACAGAGTATGTTTGCAAACACATCTAAGGAAAGCCCAGCAAACAAACATTCCTAATAGAACTGAACTAGAGCACCAAATGAAACAAAGCTTTATTTCTAACTCAGGGCATTCTAAAGGGAATAGTCTGACCAAGATCAAGAATGATTGAACAGAGAAGGCCACAAAATGTCCAAGTATCCAAACTTCAGAGACAGAAATGGGTAAGAGGGCTTAAAGGGAAACTCTTTGAAACAAGAGGACTCTTAAAACTCAAAATGAAGGATATAAATTTATTCTACAGGTGAAAGTAAGTCAGATAATAAGTAGCGATTTTTGAGTTGAGGAGTGAAATGTGCATGTTGCTAATACAGAAAAGGAAATGAAACACATTTGTGGGTCTTCTATATTTCAAACACAAAGAGAAATAGCTAAAAGAATATTCACTGGCATATTAACAAAATGGGGTTTTATAACTGGCAATTTCTCTTCTCTAATGATATTACAAAAATGAAGTTAATTGGTATTCACATTTCTATTCTATTCTATCGCATTCAGTATTCTATTATATTCTATTTACACCAATAGTAAATATATTATTTCTGATTGTTGTAATCTAAATGTGAGAAATTACCCACAAAAAATTGTTCAAAGCCATATAGGTATTTAACTTTCAGTATTGATTAAGACAAAATGTGGCCATTGCCCTTTGGTCAGGACACTTACTGCTATTGATTAAAAGCCAAATATTTCCAGCAGCCAGCAAATGTCGGTGGCACTTTCCCAAATAACCTGCAGTCTCTCCTAGAATAGCACTGTGACTGTGTATTACAGGAAGGGGGATCAGTTATATCTGGGAAGTCTAGGTGTTTCCCATCACAGAATAGGGCAGCAGGAAGTAAGCACAAGGACAAATTCCCTGCCTTGATGTACTGCTAGCTGAGAGCCTATGTCCCTGTTCTCAATTAAAGCAATTAAGGCATCACATTGATGGGGGAAAGGACCAGACACTGACCTTTGTGGAACAGTAGCACCTGCTTAACATGCTAGGAAGTGGAGAATCTAACCAGGACTAATCTGAAGCAGAAGCATTCTTAAAGCGCTATATATATATTAAAAAATATTTGCATTTGTAGAGTATACTGAAGATGAAGTAATCTGTTTAAACATGTCTCTCAGACCAAAGCTCAAACATGAGTAATAGAGAAAAGAGAAGGTTCAACAAAGGCAAGTGGATTAAAGTTTAGGAATACAACTCATTCGTCACACCACATAACCCACAAACTTCCTCTGAATATCTGTGTCTGTTCTGTTCAATCTACACTGGGCACACAGAGTTAAGCAGTTGATGCTGGTCCTGGACACATGGCTCTTAAGGCAGGTCTATCTGAAGATTGGCATCTCACAATTGTGCTGCTTGGAAGTCTTTCCAGCTAATGGGAAAGGTACACAATCTAAAGCCACTAACCATGCCTCAACAGATCAGAAAGAAGGGCCAACACCACAAGGAGCCAAGTAGGTCAAGTACTGAATGAAAACAGCATGTCTTACAAACTGAGTCTTAAAAACCCATGGAGCTGGATTGCAGCTTTCTAAATTGTTTTTTTAAAGTGGTTTCTCTCAGTCACTGGCATGGATTCTATGGGATCTATTACAAGAGCCAAGAGATATAAAAGAGTAAAGTAAAATCAAGCAGAGCCACCCAAGCAAATTTATCCCTTGCAAAATCATTTTAAACGATTATTAGTAAATTAATGATTGAATTCACTTTCTTGTTTGAAAATCATGTCAATATCATATGAGTTCACATTGAATATGCATTAAACACATTGGAAAAGGGATTTTAGATATTGGACAACATCTCTTATCACGGCTAACCACCTCAACTAGAATTCCTTTGGGGTATTTCTCAGTCCTTCTATCCCATGTCCTTTCATTCCTTAGGATTCACTTTCAAATTTACATTATTCTGTGCCTGTTTAATTATCACATAGCTAAAAGATACATGAATAGTTGCTAAAGCTCAAAGTTATACTTGGTAATTCATACTAACTAATTTTATCTCCCTCTTTTAAAAACAGCCTCATCACATGGCAATAGTAAAAGAACAACTAAATTTAAATATATTTTCTTAAATATGGCTCTATCATTGTAGTTTTTACCTCTCTACCCATTCTGGCCATGGTACTTGTAGAGTGAACCTGTTCTTCATAGCTGAACATAGTGCAGATACAAGTGCTTGAATTCAGTGTTGGAGAGATGAAGACAGTAAAGGCATCAAGGTAATATGGTAATCCCAAATCAAAGTACAGGAAAACATGAATCAGAAAATATATCACATACTCAGAAGTTCTGCCTCAATATGACAATGGAAGCCTATTTTACTTATGAAGCTGTAAGGCCAGGATGGAAGCCATGAGTCACAGTGTTCACTATGATAACACTATGGAGGGTGAGATGTTTTCTAAGTATAATACTGGAAGAAGGTCAGCAGAAGGTCAAGACAGAGAAGGATTCTTATGGCCTCAGGGAAAGTGGTGACCAGGAACACAAAGATGATGAAATCACACAGGTTAAAGATATGTTTGCATCCTCCTGCCATCCCTCAACCTAAATGTCCAGCAAATGCCATGCTGACTGTAAAGATCCTTCCCAACCTCAAGTTCATCACAGGTATCTCCCCATCTACTGAAATCGTCTGCTTAGATGTGTCCTTTGTGTGTTCTTATACAAACTTCTGATTGTTTCTCTTACAAAGCTCAATTCATCCTGCCTTGTCTGGGAGTTCCTTGTCTATGTGTCTGATGTCTCTCCATCTACTACAAATTTCCTTCAAGAGTTTCCTAGCTGGTTCATTCAGTTATATTACTTCTCCCAAAAAACAACCAGTACATGCTCTTTCAGAGAACATGATGGACCATGTGAGGAAATGAGGAAATTAAAAAATCTCAGGGACACTTGGCTGCTTTTTGCACAGCTGAAAGCAAAACCAAATTCCATGGTCGACAGCAGGCATAAATGATGAAAAGCAATCCAGTTAGCTTAAAACAAAACCCCCATTGGGCTGTGAGGAAAATAATTGGATGAAAAAGTCATAGGTAAGAACCAATATGTGATGTTTCTAGAAATGTTTCTCTGTGCATCTTCCTGCATATCACAGTGACAACAGAGATCCAAGGATATTTTATTGGCAAACCACAAACAAATAAACACTGACATTGTGAAGCTTCTTGTGAGTCACTACAAAACAGCTTTTTATTTCTAACCACGACCCTCCATTCCAGCACTAAAATAGAAAAGAAAACTCACCCTAATGATTTCCTACAGAGATATAACCAAACACAAGCCCTTGTGACTCTGAAAATTTAGTTAATAAGGATAAGAAAAAGGTATCAAAGATAATGACTTCTTTTCAATTGCTAGTGCTCCACCATGAAGGGAACAATCTTCATTTCCACCAATATTAACCAAGGAGATGATAGCACATCAAGCTATTTCATTATTGACTTAGCAAGTATTTTAAATTTCATAATTGGGAAGAGACAAAACACAAAATAAAAGTCATCGAGAGACAGTGGTTTCCTAAGAATTCCTCAGCATTAATACCATTCTGCCTAAATCCCTTTGAAGATAGATGCTTAGATGCTGAGAGAAAATAATTGAACGATTTTGTGGTGACATTAAACAGCAGCTCATAATTGACCTCAATATGAATAGCAATAAAGATGGAGAGAATGGCATATGCTCTATATAGACAGTGTGGGCAGAATCCAAATCCAAATACCTTTGACTCTATCACAGGAGAACAACATGAGAAAGCTGCCTACCAATCATGCAAAGCCCGTTTGCTGCCCGTAGCAGAGCTGGATGTTTTCATACTACCTTGGCTAATTGACTGCTTGGAAAAAATAGAACTGCTTTCCCAAGCAAAAGAACTCAGACTTGCATTGATCCACAAATTGACAGATGTGGTAGTACCACTTTCTTCCTAACAGGGCATTTCAATTGCCTGTATCAAAGTGTGGTGATGTGCAATTCTCTCTATAATCAGCATTTATTACAGCTAAAGAATGACTGTTCCTCAGAGTAGCAAGCTACATTGCCAAATATAAGGGTGATCACTGCTATGTGCCCCTTCTCCCACCATCTCCTAGACATGAAGGTCTGGGTAGAGCTTGAGACATTTACTTAGTGTTCAAGTTTTTAGACAATTCTGAGGATTGAGTGAGCAAACAAAAATTGCCTGTTTGGTTTTAAACACTGACTCTTTTGAGTGGCTATCCCCATAAAAATAGGTTATTTAGAGTCAATATTTAAAACAACTGCATATTTGAATTGCCATTTAAGTAAATACACGAACTAAATGCATGCCAAATAATGATAATAATAATAGTAGCAATAATAATAGTAGTAATAATAATTAAGTAAGCATGCAATAATTTTATAATGTCACTCAATTAGCATCCTCCTCAAGCCCATTCATTGCTTCTTTACTTTCAGATGCAGGTGCTTTTCTGTTACTTCCTTTTCTTTGACACACACCAAGCATTTCTGTCTCCATCACGTTTAGCCACAGCATATCTGCCCATAAAAGCAATCTAGCTTATTAAAAAGTCCTTTCAATGGCTGAAGCTGCTGACTTTGTAAAGATCTGTATCTCTTGATTGGTGACAGTCTCTTCATTCTCACCTCCTGAACAATCCACTTGTGTTTATCTACTCCACATCAGGTATCTGAACAAACTTTGCAGAAGTGCCAACCACCTGGATTTTCTGTGCTCTTCCCTGAACCATAACTATACAACCCAATTCTCATCACCTGGATGGTTTCTTTTTCTCTCTAATAAATGCCCCATCTTAACTTATCTCTACAAAAAGTCTGGAAATTTCCTTTTCTAGAGTGTCATTCTCTATTGAGCATAGTTCTTTGATTGCATTTATTCTACCATATTAAAACCATGCCTCCATAACCTCTCGTACTAGAAGATAAGTTCTCTAAGACTATCTATTCAAGGGCATCTTTGACAAGGCAGGTGAAACTGAGGTGAGGGCATAGAGTCAGCGATCGATCAGTGAGCAGACATTTCTCTGAGGGAGCAAAGCTTGATTATCTGGGGCCAGCACTCCCTGTGACTGGTAAGAAATTCTCTGAACTCTAAACTCTTTGGAGGTCATAAGAACAAAATATTAAAAAGGAGGGAAAACCACACACATAAACACACACACACACACACGATGGATGAAACAAACCTCAACAAGCTCCAAAAACTTCACACATATACGTGTGTGTGTGTGTGTGTGTGTGTGTGTGTGTGTATACATTCACACATTTGGTGGACAGAGCAAGCCTCCACAAATAGACTCCAATAAACTTTACATAAATACATATATATACATGTATACATATTTGATGGATAGAGCAAACTCCAATGAGTTGACTCCAATTACTTTAATTTTTCTCTTATCTTTTTTATACTAAGACAGAGTGCTCTATGTATGAATAAGATTATCTCATAGCCACAAGTTACATATTCTCTAAAAACAATCACCACAAAATCATATTCTTCAAAAACTGATTAAAATCATTACAGAAAATGAAATTACAACATGATTATCATGTATTCTTCTTTTGAAACTCATACATAACTAAATATTCTCCATTTATATTTCTCTCCACAAGTTTATCATAACAACAAAGCAATAATTCTTTTATCATTGATTAACAAAGTTAAGCAAGCCAGTAGATAGTAGCAAGTTTTTCCTATCAACAATTTGTATTTATCAAGTAACAGATCATCATCTATCTTAGGTCTTATTTTTGAAGTCTTCTTCAGCTAAAATGTCTAATCATCTTATAATCCATCAAAGCTCACTGTTCTTTTCTAACCCATCTACAAGGGAAGGGGCATTTTCTACTCTTTATTCTAACTCTAAAAGCCATATCCCTAAACTTTTTATTAGCTATCCTAACTTCCTAAAACTACTTTAATCAAATCAGGAATTCGGTAAAATCATTAGGTCATTTAAACTATATTATTTTATCAAAGTTCATCTTCATATTGATCTATAGAAAAATTGCCCAATAGCCTGGGCTATCTCCCAAGAGGCAACCACAGCAGATTATAGGCAATGAAGGTCTCCCCATGCCCATTCATACTGTGCTAGATACAGGAGGAATATAGCAATGACAATCTGAGAAGGCACAGCAGCAGCAAGAAGCAATCCAGAGAAAAAGCCCCTGGGGCTGTGACTCTCTGAAGTACAGCCACCACAGCTGTGCTAAACCATGGATGTCTCTAGGAAGCTCACATGCCCACTGCAGTTCTTCATGCATGGCACCTACCAACTATCTGCTGAAGTCATGGTGAACATGGGCTTTGACATGAAAAGAAACAACTGATTGTATAACACTATCTATCAATGAGAGAATATCCCTGCTGGGTATTTAACTAACCAACAGAAGATTGATGTCAAATGCATATTTGAAGTCAAATGTGATCAAGATATACTGCATACATGAAGTAGTTTTTCAAAGAACTGTTTTAAAATATCATGTAATAAAAATTAAAAGATAAAGATAAATTAAAAAATAAGTCAGTCAATAAAAGAACAAAAGTACTGAATACATTTTAACGAAGAAAAGCTAATAGCTAATGCACATGAGAAGATGTTCAGCATCCTCAGTTCCCAGGAAGATGCAAATCAAAACTGCATTCTGATTCATCTCATTTCACTCTGAGTGACTATCAACTATTAGGTCTCAAGTAACTTTTATTAGTTTAGGGTGTGTGGGGGAGTTGACATACTCTTGGTAGAAATAGACATTAGCCAGACACTATAAAAAAAATCAGTACAGAGATTCTTCAAGAAAGGTAAGATTAGAGCTGGGTACATATCCAAAGAAATCAAAGCCAGTTTACAAAGACAAGGTAAGAGTTGACCTAGGTGCCCAGCAATTGGTGAATGGAAAAAGAAAGATTACATACATATACAATGAGATTTTATTCAGCCATGAAGAAGAATAATAGTATGAAATTTGCAAGAAGAACCATGGCACTGGGCATCTTCTGTTAATTTATACTAGTCTGACTCAGAAAAGACAAATATCAAATGCTTTCATTCATACACAGAATTTAGAGGTTGAAAGCCTTGATGATAAAAACAGGAACTATTAGAAATATACAAGGAGTTGAGTTAGAATCAAGAAAGATATTCTAGTGGAGGGGATGAATATCATTGAATTATACATGCACAAAAAACGACACAATATAATTAATGTTTGTTTATAAGGTATAGTGGTGAGATTTCAGAGTTCTCTAATTTTTTTTTGTTTGTTTGTTTGTTTGTTTTTCGAGACAGGGTTTCTCTGTATAGCTCTGGCTGTCCTGGAACTCACTTTGTAGACCAGGCTGGCCTCGAACTCAGAAATCCTCCTGCCTCTGCCTCCCAAGTGCTGGGATTAAAGGCGTGAGCCACCACGCCCGGCTCTCTAATTTTTAATCCTGACACCAGCCCTTCCAAGCTGTGTGAAACTAGACAACCTAGAGTTTACTCAACTGTTAACAAGAACTGTGGCAATATACACTGAAATGAAGAATAGGAAATGCTGTCTTTGTAAAGCTCTAACCCAGTAATGTTCAGATGGTACTATTTTTCAGATTGAAAAGTCAGTGAGATCTGTCTTTAATCTCCAGTGGGTATATGCTGAAACCTCAGATGCAATGTTGTACTGGAGGATATAGGCTGACTTAATAAAAGAAGTAACAGGCAAGTGCATCCCAGCTAAAACACTTCAGCAGTTTTGATGCTGTTTCTTTTTGGGCCATTTAACAGGAAACATTCTTCCAAGGGCCCTAATACCTAAACATTTTCATTACTTCTTTCAAGGAATGCTACTCTGTCTCTTTTCAAAGTTTGATTCTCAAAAACACTCAACCTTTTCAGAGTTTTATTTCTCTGTTATTGTGCTTCTAATAGAACTTCCTAGGTAAGTCAGAATGAGCTAATGAGCTTACTCACACAGCACGAATGAACTCTTCCCAATCCTGACTTCATTGCTTGCATCAGAAAAACACAATCTAAAGAGTCATCAACCTTATATAATTTTATATCAGTATTAAAAAAGGAATGACACAATATACCTAGAAAAATATATAATGCATAAGTGAATACATAAACCATTCATCTCGGTTGCATATACTTCAGAAATATCAAAGTTACATATTAAGGTATAAATGCCAAAGTGTATCAGGGAACACATTCAATTCATAAAGCAACTAACTCATCTTTTAAAACTTAAAAATTATAAAACTTGTATTTGTCAGTCCTCAGAACTGTTAAGGACAGAGAACAGAGAATATAATTGAGCTGCAAATGCGCACAGGGGTCCTTCAGAGGGCTGAGGAGAGATGAGCCTTGTTCTATGATCTTTAGAGTAGAACATCAAACCTCAAAAGTTCAAAAGGAAGATGGTCCCTATCTCAAATCACAACATAGCATGAACTGATATAAACTCTACTCTTTATACTATGATATTGCAAATGGAATTTGACTTTCATGATCTGTAGTATCATGCCATTAGAAACAGGATTTTATCAAAAGCTTCCCAAACACCTGCCTATTGGAGTGAATGGTTAGTATTCACATACTCAATAGTTCATATGTACAACATATTTCTATAATACCGATTAAATTACGAGCTCTTTACCTTCATGTACTTTGTACATTTTTTAAACAATGTTACTACATCATTTCTAGACTCTTGTCACTTTTCACCTTTTCAAATTGTGGTATGTTTTGCTTTAAAATATAAATTTTAACATAGTAATGAATTGTCTTAGTCAATGTTCTAGTGCTGCAAGAAGACACCATGACTAAGACAACTCAGGAAAGGGAAGGGAGGGGAGGGGAGGGGAGGGGAGGGGAGGGGAGGGGAGGGGAGGGGAGGGGAGGGGAGGGGAGGGGAGGGGAGGGAAGGGAAGGGAAGGGAAGGGAAGGGAAGGGAAGGGAAGGGAAGGGAAGGGAAGGGAAGGGAAGGGAAGGGAAGGGAAGGGAAGGGAAGGGAGAGAGAGGAGGGAAGGAAGGAAGGAAGGAAGGAAGGAAGGAAGGAAGGAAGGAAGGAAGGAAGGAAGGAAGGAAGGAAAGGAGGGAGGGAGAGAGGGAGGAAGGAAGGAAAGGAGAAAGAAAGGCAGAGAGAAACAGAGAGAGAAAAGATCATTTAACTGTGTTCTTGCTAGCAGATTCACAGATAAGTCCATTATTATCATAACATAGCATGGTGACAAAAAGGCACACATGGTGCTGGAGAGAAACAGATGACAGTTCTGCATACTGGTGCATAGGCACAGAGAGACTGAGACACTGAGCCTGGCTTTGAAACCTCCAAGCTTACCTTCAGTGGCACACCTCCTCCAACAAGGCCATACCTGTTAATCCTTTTCAAATTGGTGAAATCCTTTTCACCACTTCCTCACGTCTAAGCCTATGAGTCCATTCTTTTCAAACCACTATATTCCACTCCCTGGTCCCCATAAGTTTGTAGCCACATCTTAATGCAAAATGGGTTCAGTTTAACTTCAAAAGTCCTCAGAGTCTGTCACACTCTCATCACTGCTTAAAAGTCCAAAGTTCTGAGACTCCTGGCAACCTCTTAACTGTAAGCTGCTGGGAGATCAAAATCAAAAAAGATCATATATTTCCTACATATAATGCCAGAGAATACACATTACCATTCAAAAGGGAGGAGGGGGAGCATAGTCAACAAACACTAGACCAAAGCAAATCTAACACTCAGCAGAGCAGACACCAAATTCTACATCTCTGTGCTTGATGTCAAAGCACGCTTCTGAACTCCAGCTCCTTCCAACTTTGTTGACTGGAACGCATTTCTCTCTCTTCAGCTGGCTTCACACTTGATCTTCAGATCTCATTGGAAGATATCTTATTATCTTAGCATTTCCAACATCTTGTGGTTTCTAACACTCCAGAATTGACAAAATGGCCTCTCCATGTCTCCATGCAGAGTGACCCCTGACACACTTTTCCCTCTTAGCCACAGAGGGAGGTTTCACAACCCTTTTCTTGCATTCTTAACTCTAAAGCCAGAACAACATGGTTGGAGCTGCCAAGTTCTGCTGCCTGATGGTAGCAGAACTTGGCCTCCTCATTCATTTTTAGCACATTTCATTTGTTGATGGTTTCTTTTTACTGTTTAATCTTTAATTCCTTTTGGTAAGGTGGAAGCTTAGCTGGGAGGGTCCTTGTCCTGAGGTCTCCACTCCCTTTATTCCATTTGGCATCAGGCTCTATAAAATTTTTATCTCCTTGAGCAATGGATTTAGCTACACTATACCTCCTGATACTCCTTTGCTTCTCAAACTATCTATCTGTTTGTCTGTCTATCATCTATCTATCTATCTATCTATCTATCTACCTATAGATATATAGTATTTCAGATGCACTTAAGACTGGTCACTAATAACCACATGTTACAGTCGGTAGTAGCCTGTCTTAAAATCTTCTCTGCCAACACCATTAATCCAAAACTCTATATTTAGCTTCAGGCAGATGTTTTGTGGACAAGGTCAGAAAGCAACTACATTCTTCACCAAAATATTCTCTTGGTCATTTACTAACATTCCACCCCTCTGAACTCTCTTGTGTTTGGCCCCCCGACAGTTGTACTCATTCCCAGCACTGTACTCCATGCTCCTTCTAGAGTGGCCCATTAAACTGCATAAAGCATTCAACTGATATGCTAGTCCAAAGTCCCCCAAATTTTCCATATTCCTTCACAGAAAAGCATGGTCAGGCCCATTAGAGCAATAGCACTTTTGGTACCAACTTTTGTATTAATCAATGTTCCCATAAAGAGACATCATGGCCAAGGCAACCCTTAGAAAAGAAAGCATTTAATTATGAACTTGCTTAGCTTCACAGGTAAGAACATCACCATGTCAGAGAAATGGTGGCATGCAGACAGAAATGATGCTTAAGTGGCTGAAAGTTCTAAGTAAGCAGAGAGAGAGGGAGAGAGAGAGAGAGAAAGAGAGAGAGAGAGAGAGAGAGAGAGAGAGAGAGAGAGAGAGAGAGAGAGAGAGACTGGGCCTGGTGTGGGCTTTGAAACCTCAAAGCCCATCCCCAAGTGACACACTTCCTCTATCAAGGTCACACCTACTAATCCTTTTCAAATAGGGCCACTCCCTGAGGATTAAGTATGGGGGCCACTAATATGTAAACTACTCAACTATTATTTTATATTCACTTTTGAAGTACTAAAATTTAATGTTTCATTTCTTTAAGTAAATATTTATTGTATGTGTTCTGTATATTCTTATATTAAGTTCAATTACAGTGAAATAATCTTGACTCTTAAATCTTAACTAACCTGTGTTAGTTAGTGGTACTTCATCTTTATACCATAAATTTTAATGTTATTGTTATCTTTTCAGGCAAGGTCTTACTCTATAGACCTGATTAGCCTGGAACTCACTGGGCAGGTTGATCTCAAACTCCTGATAATTCTTGCATCCCCACCCCACCCCCACCCCCACCCCCCAGATTACAAGCATGTTCCAAAATATGTGACTAAAATATGTACTGTCACTTTTTAAATGTAGAGCTAAAAGTGTTTCTTTTAAAATGTCTCTATAGCACTGTAATTAAAAATCAGATAACCCTCCACAATGACCTTGAGATTCTACTCATCATTGCCGAATCCGGGCCTTCATTTTTGCCACCTACAGAGGCCTCAGTCAGATCCTAGGGCTCTTGCATCTCACCTAGGTTTGCATATCTTTCAATTTCTCTGTCTCTTGCATCAATAATTAATGGAAATACAAAGTCAATCTACAGCCAATATAGGAAGTGTATCCTAGAGGAAGATAAAATACTGTGAAGGCTAACCTTCCACAAAAGAGCCATCCTTTTAAATTTCAAAGTGCCAAGTGGAAGAGGCATGATTTTCTCTGAGTAAAGGAGAGTTTCATTAGGTACTATCTTTCTTCACTAAACCAGGGTAATGTTAAGTCGACATCTGAGGAAAGATAACTTGCCATATTCTCTTAAGAAAATTCCATATAAGCCAGAAAAAGGTCATGTCTCTTCCCAAAAGGCCTAGCTATCACTTGAGAGAATGCAGCTAATGAGTCCTGACTCTACTTACCTGAATCTACTTTCGTCAGGATCTTGTCCCTCAAACAAGCAAAGCTAAGCATAGTTTAAGATGGGAGACATACTGTTTAGGAGCCTGAACATGACTGTGTGACTAATGTGCAGTTGTAGTTTGCAAACTAGACTTTCCTCTGGACACAGACTTCTGAATAAGCCAATCCTAACTCTCTTCTCGAGCTGCTCATTATTTTCATGAACGATGATGGGCTTCCTCAGATCAGAAATTAGTGCAACTTCAAAACAGCTCTTTTGATTCCCCGGAGAGGGTCAAATATTCCTGAATGTTTCATCTTCCTGAAATAGTTGAGTGAGTGAGATTTATTTCCAAGTCCCCACCATGTGTGTACATGTCACTAAATCTGCTTTCTCTCAAGTTTATATTTATCATTCATTCACATCAATTTGGAGTAGTCCTGTAGAACAAAGGCCTTTAAAGACAGATAGCCACTAGACATCCTGAAGAATCCCAGCCTTCATAGATTTTGCAAAAAAAAAAAAAAAAAAAAAAATCTGCATTAATGATGTTCAATTTCTCTTTTTTCTTCTCCTTTAGAAGAATTTTGAATCAACTATACTCACTCCCACATTTTAAAGTTTGAATTCAAAATTTATATCTTTAGCTGAATAATAGCTTAATTTATAAAATACTTATATTCTTGCATGTGACATATTGTATATCTGCCATAAACATACCTTTTCTAAGCCTTGAAATTATGGTTTAGGCACTCTAATTATGAAAAATATTTGACATAACAAATCGGGTGTAAACTGATTACATGACCATACTAGACATGATAACACATCCCTGGGACAATGTGGTCACATTGGAACTTTAATTTTAAGGCAATGAGAGAAGGAAGTGAAGGAGGAGAGCAGAGAACAGCATGACAATAACATAAAATTCTCTACCTACATATTCTATAATAATTATAAATATTGTTGTGCTTTTTATTATTAATTTTTAAAAAGGAGTTTTAACAGGTCTTACATCTACCTTTAATTGACTCCACAGGCACAATTTCAAAATAAGAAATTAAAGAATCCCCCATGGCTTAGATGACTAGAGGGCAATTCATTCCACAAAGGAAGGAAAATCAATTTTTGTGTTTTCCTAGATTTGCATGTGAAAACGGATGATATTACACTAATTCTACAAATATGACATGAAAGTTGCACCTCGAATTTTAATCATCTTTCTAATCAGTCCTCGGGGCTCCATTTGAGGTGGACAAATTCAGTTTGCAATATAAATATGATTTCTATGTATTATGAATAACTCTTGAGTTCTGAGTCACTTTCAGCCCTTCTGAAGGACATTCCAGTCAGATTGGCACTTTCTCCAGTGCTCACTAGGAGTGCAGAGGGAAAGATGAAAAACAGTAGAAACAGTGTTATTCCCAAAAAAGCAGGCATTCTAGTAAATAACCAAGCTTTGTACATACCACTAAATCAGACTGGTGTTGAGGAGACTGACTTCACTTGCTTCAAAATATAAGGTGGGGGAAGATTGAAGAGGCCACCTAACTTCAACCTCTGACCTCAAGAAGCATGCATAGCCAACCCTAAAATATGTATTACCAGGTATTACATCCTTACAGAAAATTGTGCCAAGACCTCAATTTTACCGAATTAAAAGAAATTACATCAATATAGTGGCAAGTGTGTGGCAAGTAAGACTCAATAAATGGTAAGTGTCACTGTTTTGTATGAAGGTATACTTTGAATTAAATATATAACTGTGAAGTTTTGCATGCCTATATTAGGGAACTTAATAAAATCTAACTATTGGTGTGGTCTTACCTATATCCAGCTTTATGCAGCCTATCATGCAGAAAGGCTGCAGAATAGACCACAAAGGTAATTGTCTATTCTGTGACATTGGAGTGGATGGTGACACAGCATGTCTCATTTGCTGTGTTCTTTACCCTACTCCATCCATGTCTCTTCCTCCAACCCATTAAGTCTTTGCTTAAATGTCACCTTCGTCACTGTTCATCCAGGACTACTTGTAATAATATATTTAAGAGGCACTTACTTCTTTTGATCTAACTTTCCCTTCAGATTCTGAACTAAAGATCTGTCTAGAAATAAAAATATGAAACGGTGACAATGGGTTGCACAGAGTGAATGTCTATAACCAAGGTAACAATAAAAGAACGCCAGACAGCTTATCTTAAAACAAAAGCAAAAGCAACTATCAAAAGAAAACTCCAGCTTTCTCCTTTCAACTCACTGTCATAGCATGTAACGCTCACTTGTTTGTTAGCAAGCTTTTGAATCACCTATCACAAACTGGCTATTATGTTCAAGACATGACTCTAGGAACGGGGCAGGGGCAAGAACAGTAAATCCTATGCAAACTGGGAGAGAACAGTCGAGTAGTTCACAATGCATGCAATTCTAGCACAGGCAACTCAGAAGATGTTATAAGATTATAAGGACTCTAAGGTCATATAGATTAAAGAATAACGGTGGCTTAGAAAGATACGAAAGGTCTTGGAAGAGACGAGATTTAATCTGGTTCCTAAATCATGATAAATCTTCAAAAGATGACAGAAGCAGAACACTTCAGCCCAGACCAACAAAAGTCACTGCAGAAAACTATGGAACATGGTTAGTCAACATCTTACTCCACTGTGATGCGAAGAATGATTGAAATAATGGCCTTATGTCTCATTGTCCATTATTCCCTCTTTATTAATTACTTTCTGTATCTCCATGACAATATTAGAGACAAATAACGTAAAGAACGAATGAGATATGTTTATCTCATAAATACAGTACTTAAATTCAGGATTGCTTGACCCCATTTACCTCCTAACCTGCTTCTTCTAATATGAACCCTCCCCAACTTTCAGAACCTCCATCAAAGTGTTCTACATATGACTTCAAGGGAGACAGTTCATATCCTAACAATATTCTCTAAACCTCAACTTTCTCATCAGCAAAATGGGGATAAAAATGTATTGACTACCTCAACTCTCTCTTATAGAGACCAAGCATGGTAAAGCATGTGTCTGCTCCCATCGCCTTTGCTGCCTTTCCTTTATGACTACAGAGATGAGAAACAGTACTCTCTTTTCCTCTTTCTATTTCCCTTGTGTTATTTTGAACTAAGCTATTCCCTGGTAGCAAATGAAACATTTCTGAAGCTGCATGCATGCTTTAAAGCTTCTGGGTGCCATTGTGTACACAGAAGCAGTACCTAATTGAATAGTAGCCTAATAGCTTCAGAAAGCTGCTGCAATTAAACAGAAAAAAAAACTGTTGATTTAAAAATAGCAACCTTTAGAGGAGTGGAGGATGAGCTCCTGTGTGTTGCCCTGACATTCTTCTCAACACTATTTTTAAAAGAGCAAAATTAAACTAAATAAATGTCCAAATCTAAATTGCTCACCAGTTCAACAAAATTGGAGTCAATGACTGTGCAAAGGTCCCCACCCACAGGAAGCATCATTGATGAGCCCAAAACAGACCTAAGTTAAAATACATACACAAACACACAAAATCAAATAAGTAATACGGTCAACTGGGAGAATACAGATTTCATTTCTTTCAGAAGTATTTCTAAGCAAAGAGATTGAGTTTATCATTTCCTTTTCAGGATCTTAGTATTAGGATCTTAGTATTTACCTGCCTTAGAGAGGTAGGTAAAGCAAGTACTGCCTCTCATGGTAAAGAGACTTGAAGGTGAAGGGTCTGATTTTGCCACTAAAAGCCAGACATAATTTCCTTCATGAAATGAGACACAATCTAAAATAGCCAATCCATTCAACTCTTTTCGGTGGCTTAAATGCAATGTAGCCTTCTCTGGAAACAGAAGCTTTAGCCATAGAATATGACCACCTGGAGCCTTTGCCTTGTGTCCACTTGAGAAATGGACTTTTTTCATAAAGCAAATGGAGCATGTAAACTGCTGTGTCACAGCAGATATGGAAGCCTTCCCTGGTAGCAGGAAGTTCTATAGGACAGTGCCCAGAGTCTGCCTGCAGGAGGGTGATATAAGGAGGTGAGACATGCCTTAGCGTTTGTGTCACTAGAGAGGCTTGTCCACAAATACCAGATTCATGTCAAGTTCTAAGTGACTACCTGAGAAGGCTGTGATGCGATGAGAAGAAGGAAACCTGGACATAAGCCTAGCCTTTAGGTTCATGGCCACTTGGGACTCACTGGGGTGCCTCCCAGCATTGCCCTACAGTACTTGCTGCTACCAGGAAAAGCTTCCACAGCATCAGTGACTCACAGAGCAGCCCCATACTCCTTTGATCTTGAACCACTGTCAACATCAAGTGTGGTCTGTGAGACTATAGAACTAGACTCTTTCATTTTAATCAGCTATACCTAATTTTTATTTAAATTTTATACCATAATTTGATCATATTCTTTTTCCTCCTTCAGCTTCTCCCAGATCCTCCCAACTTGTTCTACTTCATGTTGTTTTTCTCACACACACACACACACACACAAACCAAGCAAACAAGCAAAAAAAATCAACAAAAAAGAAACAGGAAAATCAAAACAAATACATAATAAGAAAAAATACCAAAACAAAACAAAAAGCACTCAACAAAACATTGGGGATACATTTTGTGTTAGACAACTACAAGTGGCCATGGTGTCTGCCCTGGAGTGTGGTTTATATGCCCCTCCACTAAAGGAAACTGATTTTTCCCTTTCCCAGCAAATATCCACTGTAAATAGTTTGTTGGTTAGTAATTCTGTGCCCACTTCCCTTCTCCAGTCTAGAATTTTCAGTTTTGAACTTGTACAAGTTTTACTCATGTAGCTGTGGGGCTTTTTTTTATATGTTCCTATGTATGCCAGCCCTGTTGTCCCTGGATGATGTTGTCCTTAAAGTCATTCTTCTTCCCTGACTTTGGTAATCTTCCTGACTCTATTTTCATGTAGATTCCTCAGTCTTGAGGTGAAGTATTTCATAAATATATCCCATGAGGGCAAATGTCTTATAGTCTCTCATACTCTGTCCAGTGTCCAGTTTCTGGTCTGTGTGTTAATTACTATTTACTGCAAGAAGGGGCCTCTTGGATGGAGATCGAACAATGCAGTGATCTCTCAATACAGAAATACATCATTAGGTGTCATTTTATTGTTATATGCCTTTAACAGATTAATAGTAAGAAGTTTCCACCTAGGGCTCATGAACTATCTAATCTGAGGCTTTTGACTGCTTCATCAGTGTCAGGTGTGAGCGTAAGAAACCTGTGGTAAATAGTTACCAATTTGTCATCTAACAAATAACTGCCTGTTGTCCTTTCCCCAAGCTCACATGTCAACACACTCAAGGCAGACCCCACTGTTTGTTGGAGGCATATCTTCTATTGCCTCTGGAGTTCAGGACTGGAGAATAGTCTCATCTCCCTTTTGTTGGGGCTGGACAGATTCTGGTACTCCGTCTCTGCTGCATATCCCACCAGCATCCCTGGTCTTCTACATGATGCCATCCACATAGTTTCCAGCTATTTTATAACACTGGCTGATAAGCATGGTTACTCTCTTCCTCTAAATAGCCACGCTGCAGAATCCAATCTTACAACCACAGGAAATTACAGCTTCCAGAAACTTCCTTATAAAAGTTTACACCCTGTGGCTTAATATAATGGAAGTAGCCAGGCCTGCCAAACAAAGAGATTTCAGCTCCACCTCTACACTCCTTGACTCTACTTCTACCTTAGGTGTCAAGTTTCATCTTATACATTAAGTTTAATCTCCTTTTGTGTTCATTGGTAGTCTAGTTTTTAGAGCCCAGAGGACAGAAAAATATTTTAGAAGTTAATTTTTTATATTTCTAAAGGTCAGTCATCCAAGTGTGAAAGCAGGCAAACTTTATTCCACCAGAAAATGTGTTTGGAACCTTTCTCTCTGCACTAATAATGACATACTGCTTTATTCTTAAATTACAAAATGGAAAGTCATATGTTTGCTTGGTGTGAATGTTTATAGGATGCTAATAAGAAAGGGGTTGGTATTTTTTTAAGAAAGGAGGTAGAAGCTAATATGAAAAGAATTTTTTTAAGAAAGGAGGTAATGTGAATATCATATACAAATTATGCATCTACCAACCTTAAACAATGAACTGACAAAAAACTACAATTCTCATGATTGTAGTTACATTTTAATTGTTCCTTCCTGTTTCTCTATACTCTAAGACAAGTGTAATTTTACACAAATGAGAGGCAGGCAGATGATACTAAGAAGTGGGTTCTCCGTTACCATTTCTGTCCTTGGTGACTTCAAAGTGCATTAGGCACATGGACCAAGCTACATAAACTTCTTATGAAATTTAATAGGCTAGCAAAGTTCAGAACATCTGGCCTAGGACCCTTGAACCGGCCCGTTATCAAAGGGACCCATGCCTGGTCTACTGTGCAAAGGGGCCACCATGCAAAAACAACAGGGATTCAATTTATTTCTTTGTATTAGAACCTTTATAACATCCTGAAATCCTATCCTTTAGTTCAAGAAGTTTCTGCTACTCAGACATGAGAGTAGCCTTCGTAAAATATATTAAGCAAATTTAAAAAATACTCTACCTCTGAAAAATGTAACATGTGAATAAGAAATAGAATTATATACACAAAGCCAGGGAGTTCAAAATGAAGAAACCCCAGAGCAAGCATTCTCAAACAAATGTCACAGATAAGGTTATGGAAACACTGTGCCTGGGATATGACTAGTACGTGAAGAGAAATGTCACTTTGAAATCTCTGGCTTGTGTATTTCCAACCATACTTTCAAATTAGTTGTTGCTGAAAATAATAAAGGATAGATTTTCAACCATGTACATTTTGATCCAGTTTTATTAAGCTGATCCAGGTTATCAGTGAAGGTTTATATATGTGTGTGAGTAGTATGTGTGTGTTTGTGTGTACAAATGCATACAATTACTTCAGATGCTTAACTAATATTAATACTAGACTTTTCCCAAGAGCTGAATTGAATTTTCTGTTAATTTTTTATCCATAGATTTATGAGTTAAGACTTGGCATGCCTTTTTCCCCACACATCAGATATTGTCCACTGCTCAAAATGAATACAGTTAAAGAAAATGTTTTGAAAATCACTAAATTTATTTGAAAACAAATTTTATAATTTGTTTTAATTATAGTGTATAGATATAGATATGCATATATCTAAATTATAATATAGTTCTTGAAGTTTTTTATTTAATGTATCTCTTCTCAATATTCCATTAACAGGTCATCCCTATCCCTAGACTATGAAACTATGGTTTACTCAAGCCTACCTTCCATCCTTCTGTTTACTACCTCAACTTCAATACTTAATAAAGCCCAGTTCATCTTTGCTCTCTTTGTAACCATTACAGTACTTTGAGTTATCATTTTATCTGTGATCTTGAGTCCTCATTCACAAATCAGTAATACAATTTCACCTGGGAGAATCTGACATGGAATTTTGAGGGTTAATTTTCAATAAATCAATCCTAAATTCCATATAATCCATTCTTTCAGGACCAAAAACAACTGTTTTTCATGACAGCTTCCATAAACAAACTTCTCAACTTTCAGCTATTGTCTACAATTTTGGTACTATCTCCCCCCCCAAAAAAATATTTTTGAGTTAAAATTTTCAGTGTCAAGTTCCCTATATTTTTTAAATTAAAATATTTAGTGAGCTGTTTCTGCTGTTATATAACCAACAAAGACATACTGTGCCTTTGATAAAATCATTCACATTTTCTCCATCTCTATGGAGTTTTTACATAGAGTAAATGCTATGTAAAAATATCAATGTCTACCCAATATCAACTTTCCTAAGGTATTATTCTCAACATTTCCATGAAAAAAATAGTTTAGGAATAAGTCATTATCATAATTTTAGCTGAGAATCTACCTAGTCACTTGATGAAATAGTCATTTCCAAAACTCAATATAATCCTCCTGATAAAAATGTAGCTCCATCACAAATTGCAAATTGGCATGAGAAGGAATTTGAAAAGATTGCCAAGGCTGGCAGTCTGCCTCTCCTGCCCAGTCACTTAAGAGAGTAATACCAACTAATTGCAAATGTTCCAACATATGTGATGTACACACATCCTTTTATTTAATATACAAAAGAAGATCCTTAAAATATAAGCGGTCCAGCCAAAGCATGCCATATTGCCAGATGGAAGATGAGTCTGAGAATTTATTTGAGAATAAATTCACAAACAGGTTAAAATTCAGTGGAAAGAAGATAATTACAGCAATAAGACAGCGAACTTGTATTGATGCTTAGAATCTGTTAAGGTACTGTGATGTAGAACTACAGAAAGTGGGACAAGGTCTCCCTGTTCCTGAGATTCTTTTTACTAAGACTGACTGTTCCATTGATAAGGTTAATGAAGATTTACCCAGGAGTGATCATATTAAGAGATACTATGGGACAGGCTTGCTCTCCAAGCCTCAGGTCACTGTACCAAATTAATTGCTTGAAACAGAATCCCCAAAACTCCAACTGAACTCCCAAGCAGAGAAAGACTGTCCCAATATGAACATCACAGGTAGATATGTTCACCTATGAGGAGATTAAATTATTTATATATTGGTACCCAAAAGCATAAACAGGGAATTCATCTGATTATATTTTTAAACCACAAAAGAAAGGGGGGATAGAAATATAGAAGCAGTTCAGATGAATGATTTTAAAAGACATTGAGAAAACAAAATGATGTTTGAAAAAAAAAGACCAGTCCCAACAAAAGCTATGTGAAAATATTATATTATATAGACCTATTTTCCAGCCTTTGAACACTACTGGCTTCCCAGCAGAAAAAAAAAAATCATCACAATGAGAAATGACCTGTTTTAAAAATACAGAAGCCTCTTTTTACATTCAAGTAATATAGAAAGTCCTGATTCACTAAAAATTTCTTGTGTAGTCAATTTGAGGGGGAAAAAAGAGATGAAAGTATTTTAAGTTATATTTTATGATGCAATGTAGTATCTTGAATCGTAAGGCCACTGAGATAGACAACAATGTGAGAAAGCTTGCCTTTCTACAAGAATACCGAAAACAACTAGACAGCAAAAGGGGACATAGTGTGATTGCCATATGCAGGGATCCATCCCATAATCAGCTTCCAAATGCTGACACCATTGCATACACTACCAAGATTTTGCTGAAAGGACCCAGATATAGCTGTCTCTTGTGAGACTATGCCGGGGCCTAGCAAACACAGAAGTGGATGATCACAGTCAGCTATTGGATAGATCACAGGGCCCCCAATGGAGGAGCTAGAGAAATTACCCAAGGAGCTAAAGGGAACTGCAACCCTATAGGTGGAACAACAATATGAACTAACCAGTACCCCGGAGCTCTTGACTCTAGCTGCATATGTATCAAAAGATGGCCTAGTCGGCCATCACTGCAAAGAGAGGCCCATTGGACATGCAAACTTTATATGCTCCAGTACAGGGGAACTCCAGGGCCAAAAAGGGGGAGTGGGTGGGTAGGGAATTGGGGGGGGGGGTATGGGCGACATTTGGGATAGCATTGAAAATGTAAAGGAGGAAAATACCTAATTAAAAAAAAAGGGACATAGTGTCAATCCTTCAGGGAGGTTCCGTGCAAATACCACAGATTCCACCTGGAACTGATGCTTAGGCACCTCAAGTTACAAATGCATATTGAACAAGTTGGTACCCATAAAACTAATCACATTCCCATGGAACTGCTCCTCTGTAGTGGCATTAAGTTCTTTGCCTCAAGGGAACACCTGCCTTGGTGTACACCTTCCTCCAAGTACGCTTAGCTCACTGGAGCTTCAGTTATTGCAATCACTTGAGTCATCTTTGATTCCAGGATGAAGACCAAACCATGACTTACATATACAAATATAAACATACTTTTCTTTTTAAATAGGAAAAAAATTATTCTGATGAGGAAAAGAGTTGTAAGGAAAAAAATAATGTATCTTGCTCTCCAACAGTGATTTGTGACTAGGGCCACAATATTAATGATGCCTCAGTAGTAAACTACCATATATGTGTGTGTGTGTGTGCCCAAATATAGAGATAGATAGATGAGGGGGGAGAGGGAGAGTTGGAGGTGGGGAGAGAGAGAGAGATTGATTCCTGCAACATGACCACCACTCTGGCTGTAATACAGACATACCCTCAGCACAGAATTTAATCCCTCTGGCTTAAATACAGACACACACTTAATACACACCTTCAATCCAAAATAATGAAGGTAAAGTTAATTTGTAGAAGGAAGCACCTACATATGAAAGTGATGTCTAATTGGGAGGGAGACAAAGTGACACATCAGAGAAAGATTTAAAAGAATAGGATATGCCCAACTCTCAAGACAACAGAGAGAAAAGAGAGGCTACTTAAGAGAATAGCACAAAAAGAGAGAAGAGGAAAGAGGGAAGTTTCACCGGGACAGTTGTACAGAGATAAGTTGCAGAAAGAGAACAAGTTAAATGTAAGTGACGACAGAACATCTGTCTGGAGAATGAGAAGGATCCAGAAGAATAGAACCTATTGCCAAAGTTAGTATGAGACCAAGCAGAACAATTCAGTCAGAAGCTGAACAAAGCCAGTTTGAATCAGTTTTCATGGAGAGGAGTTTTGAGCCAGAACACAGGGGTTGACTAGCCAATCAGAGTTCATAAAGAGCTAGAAAGGGTGAACTTATTCAGCAGTAAGTCTCATAGGCTGAAAACACTATAAGCATAGATAAGATTTACTGAGGCTAGAAGCTGCCAGGACTAGGCTTCGGTTTCATATATATGATAATTTTATATATATATATATATATTTCATATATATGATAATTATATACCTATTTATATCATATATATTTATAATTAAGGATATATCGTATCCATAATTAATTTAGAGAGAAATAAAGAAGGGAAAACATGAAAAATACATAGTATCTCGTCTTCCATACTTGCCTACCTTAATATAATTTCCTAAACCCTAAAGCTCCCTAGCCTGAAGATAGACAGTGCAAGGTGAGTGTACCTGACTCTCATTTGGAATTTGAACATAATTCCTTTGCTGCCTAAGGGTTTAGCATATAAGGATAAAACTCCATTCAAAATGATTAGAGGACTATACTATATTAATTGATAGATTTATCTTAAAATAAAATTCCCTCAAATAAAGGAAAGTGTTAAAGAAACAAAATAAGCCTGTCTGTACAGGCAAGATATTCCAAGTTTACTAAATTAGAAGGCTGAAATGGGAAAGACATGTTACAAATGCTCTAAAGGGAATGTAGTTCATTCTGACACCTCACAAGTCTCAGTATCCTATATGCTTTCCCCCCTCCCCACAGGAAGGAAAAAAGTGACCAATGCATGTCAGCCTGAATGAAGAGAGCAGACTCAGTTGGATGGCAGGGAACTTCAGTCAAATGTCAATCAAGAGAATCCTAAGCTATCCAGAGATTTACCTGGATCATTGCCAGTCACTACTATGACTGATATCTTTTTCTTCAGACATCGAAACATTGGAAAATAAAAGGAAAATATGTCTGACTACTGCCTCTTCAGCAACTTTGCAATTTTTCTAGGATCAGCCATTCTTCTCTTCTTAGCCTCCTAATCTCCAAGCAAAGTAATAGCTGCTTCTGGCCTAAGGAGCACTGTCTCTGGCTACTAACAAGAATCACTGGTTCTTTAATCTTTTGCTGCCAGGAATAAGTCAGTAGATGTTAGTTAAGTATAAGACTCACTAGGAAGCCCTGCTTCTCTCCTCTTTCCATTCAATCTTTCTAGATGGCACAGACAGGGCAAGTATATGCTGCTAATAATAGAAGCCTGTGAAGCTCTTCTGTAGACTCTATATGGAATCAGCATCATCTTTCACCCAGATTCAGTGTCCTAGTTAGTTCTGCCAACGACACAGACAGGAATCACCTGAGAAGGGAATTTCAGTAAAGGGACTGCTCAGACCAAATTGGCCTGAGGGCATGGCTGTAGGTAAATGTCTTGATTGTTAATTGCTGTAGGAGGGTGCATGAAATACTATGCCCTGTGCAGGTGATCTGGACTGTATGCAAAAGCTATTTAAGCATGACTGTGTACAACAGCTAGCAAACAGCATCCTCCATGTTTCCTGCCACTTTTCTTTGTCTGTGAAGTGAGTTCCTTGGTCAGATGTAATGCTTTGTGGAATAAAAAAAAAACATGCCTGCCTTCAGATTCCTGCCTTGACTCCCTCAATGATTGACTATAACCTGTAAGCTAAAATAAAGCTTTTATTTCTCTATGTTACCTTTTGTCATAGTGTTTCATAACAGCAACAAAGATAAAATTAAAATATCCAATCATTAACAGACCTAACTATCCTTTAGGTCTCTACGTTCTTGGTCATGGAAGGTCTATAAGCCCATTTGGAATGTTTAAGTAACTCCTGTAGAAGAAATTTAATCTAGCAATGTGACTGTTCTGATCATACCCTTTTAGGTTTCTGTGATCTGGTTAGAATGCAGACACACCCTTAATATACACCTTTAATTCCTCTGGCTGGAATCCTTTAGTACACACTTTTATACCAAACAATGACATCCAACTAAGGGACATAAACAAAGTGACAAATCAGAGAAAGAAGTGACAGAGACAGGATAAGCCCAACTCTCATGAAAAGCTATTTAAGAGCAGTTCAAGGAGGAGTTCTGTTCAATCTATTAGGAGTCAGTGTGGTGAGGGCAGTGCACTGTTCAGTCTATTGGGAGTCAGTGTGGTGAGGGCAGTGCACTGTTCAGTCTATTAGGAGTCAGTGTGGTGAGGGCAGTGCACTGTTCAGTCTATTGGGAGTCAGTGCGGTGAGTGCAGTGTACTGGAGTTGAGTTCGTTCTTGAGTTCATGCAGGTCAGTGCAGGTCAGCAGAGGCCATTGAAGACGGAGAATGAATAGAAGCCAGAACAATAAAACAAATTGCCAGAGTTAGTTTGAGGCCAAGCAGAGAAATTCGGTGAGAAGCTGAAAAAGGCCAGATTGAATCAGTCAGTTTTGAGAGGAGTTAGAGTCAGAACAGCTGAATTGAACCAGCCAGTGAGAGTTCAAAAAGAACTAGGAAGGATAAGTTTACTCGGCAATAAACCTCTGAGATGACAATTAAATCAGATGTGTAAACGTTACATTTATAGCCCCTTCCCAGCAGAGCAAATAGGGATGAAGCCTAAGTTGTGCTACATAACCAGCATTCACCTCCCCGCTCAAAAGTAGTTGTGGAAGAAATTGGTGATTCCCAGATTCCTTTGCTCACTGAACCTCTTGATAAATATACACATCATCTTTATATATTTACATCTATTCTCTACAGGTATTGAACAGAGACATGCAAACCTGGTAAATGGCTCATTCCCTTTCATATGGATCCTAGTAGCCCACAATGGATTGGTCAGGGCTGGGTAAATCCTGACAATTCTCTAGGCTCTCTTGATGCCATTCTGCTCTGCTGTCTCTTCTCTGCAGCACTCATGGGAGTTGCTTATGGGAACCAGCTAGAACAACCATGTGGGTTAAGAGAAATGTAGAGTAAAATACTTTACTGTCTAAATTTCTTTTTACAAAATATTAATCCATGGGCAGCAGGTCAGTAACCAAATTCCTGGTCTCTGCTTTTGATGATTTTCATCTCTGGTGAACCTTGTCCTTGTCTTCACTGAGTCTAAGCTTCTTTTCTCTCTGTCAGAGCGCATAATTTAGGGTTGTCTAACTGGCAGGAACACGGTAACACAGAAATATTAAGTTCTCTATAATGAAAGGTGTGAAGAGAAAATCTGGGTGCAAGTTCTAGTTCACTCTCACTCTGCTGTACACTTCACTTTCAGATCGTCCCCCTAACTCTGACAAGGTGCTGCAAAGCTGGCTTCTGCTTACATCTTCAGCATTCTGCCACAGCATTTTCCTCTCACTAGCCCTTACCCATTCATACCTGATTTTTTTTTTCAACTCTTCATACAGATTGTGCACTGCCCTAACTCAAAGCCTTAATAGACTAGATTAGCCTGGCTCCCCATCACCTGTCACATTTTTGCTGTAGATTGGTTCTTCAGTCATGTAAACCTCAAGTGAACTCTCATGTTTTCAGAGAAGCCATTTCTGACCCTCACATTAGTTGGTCTTCCTTCACTTTATATTTCATAGCAACCTGCACTTGAACTCCAACAGTAAGAATGACTCTTGTGACCATTTCAGTGTTTATCCATTCTTCAGTGAAAATAGACTTCATCCTTTTTTATCTCTGTGTGACCCCAATAGTTAACTCACTGAGAGAAATGTGATAGTCACTCAATGCATATTTATTAACTCACTCCTTCTCTATAATATCTGCTCTGTCTCCAGCAAGTCACAGTTATATTACATGAAAGAAATTTGCAAACTGCAAAAACAAATTACAAATTGCTAGAAGAATCCAAGTTACTACTATTATCTCTGCTTGTTTGGATTACAAATTTCATAACTGTAGCCATGTCTCTATGTGCCAAGACTATGATTCACCTTAATTATTGCTAGGCATCCAGCTAAGATTTGAGTATAACGCTCCCATACAAATGATGGAAAATATGAAGACATAGATCAACACCACAGCCTATGTTGACATATCAAGTTATTCCAAAACTTAATAGCTTAAAATGATAACAAATATTTATCCTTGGCTATTGTATAAGGAAGGAATTTCTATAGAAAAGTAATTTAAGAGTGGATTACCTGGATATTTTGTCTCAGAATCTCTTATAAACTTTCTATCAAACCCATGAAAGGATGCCAAAGAGCTAAAGTTTGAGTATGGATAGAAAATCCTCTTCAAAGCTGACACACTCATATGATCAACAGGAAGCCTCACCCCCTGTCTACAAGAGGCTCACCATGAAGACAGAATGGGCTATTGAAATGCCTGTATGATGTAACAGGCACTGGTCAGAGAAAGTCACTCAGAGGAAACAAGGTGGAGAACACAGGGCTTCAAAACACAAAGTCTTGGTAACTCAACAGTATCAACGCTGTCATGCTCATGTCATGAAGCACTATAGAAAGTGACTTCACAGGAATTCACATCAGGAAGACAAGGATGACTTGAGCCTCCAGATACTTTTTCTCTGCCTAAGCTCTCCTGCGCAGTGTGCACTCTAACACTAACAACCAAAGGATTCCATGGTTAAAACCTCAAATCAACAAAGAGAATGGATTATTACGTGGAAGCTATAGTTTCTGAAGTCAGTAAAAGAAGAACTAGAGAAATGCTAAATTTATCAACAAGACCACATATACAAATTCCACAATCCCCTCAGCACAAGAGGAAGAGTTTAAATCTACTGATTTAAGCAAAAGGAATTACTGGTACCTGGAAACAATGTCTGTCCCTGAAGCCAATCAAAATTTTCCAAACCCAGTCTTCTTGTACCACTACAATAGCTGATAATTAAATATGTAAATGAACAGGCTATGTCTTTTATGTAAGAAAATGATGATGATTAAGCATTTAGATGCTGTCAAAAATCTACCTCTTTGCATCATTCCTGTGATAGAAATTTATAATTTAGCTACCTTCTTAAATGTTACAAAAATACAATGCACAGAACAGGGGGTCTGAGCTTTCAGAACACCTGACTAATACAAGCTTTCTGTAATTACCATTTCAATGTTCTAATAATAATGTTATTTGCATTTTCTTTGACACTGCTCTTTTAGGAGAATTTCTAAATAACTGAGGAAATATTTGTAAATTTTGACTACCAAACAGCAAGGGCATTCAGAATAAGGAAAGAGTGTTGCATACCAAAATGGATTGTGTTAATATTCAAATGTGTAAATTCACTCCAGAAACATGGTTTGATATTGAATTTATGATCTAATGACCCAAAAATAAAAATAAAAATACAGCAGTGTTTCAACAACAAGCATCATCTCCCCAGTCAAAGAAACATGAGGCTCCTTCTGCCTCATGTTCCTGAGTAGATCCACCACTATTTGCCAGGCCCTATCTCTCTGAATAATAATCAGGGATGGACATGATCTTGTATAGAACCAATACAAGACTCTTTCTTCTTCCTCACAACACCTCCCTTGCAATGTAAATACCATCTTCTTCAAGCCCCCAGTACAGTCTTTGCCACTTTCTTCTGCAGCTTTTCCTAACAAAACTGCCCCTCACTGAATCTATTGCCATTTCAAGGAAACCTTCCCCGGTCTTCAGTAGGAATTCATTTGTTCCATTAAATATATTACAATTCTGTGTATCTCTGTGTAAGCCCTTACCACAATTGCAAGTTTTATTCAATATAGGACAATTTAGCTTGGATGGCCTCCACATTTTACTCCCTCTCATTGAAAGGGTACAAATGGATATAACTTTTCTCTTTATTATATTGCTATTTCTTCACATGCAGATGATATTCACCAAATTTTAATGGACTGAATTTATGGGGATTTCAAATGCCTACCTGGAATATAACTTAGTCTGTGTATGACAATGGGGCACTTTGGCAAAAAAAAAAAAAAAAAAAAATTGCAAAAGCAAAAACACAACATTCCTCTTGATGAGTTCTTACACGTTTATCAACAGCTGGAATGAAAAGAAACCCTTTTTGGAAACCTTGAGAATGGCTATCCCTAGTTTATTTGGAAATACAACAGATAGTGAAGGCTTCCTGGTCAAGCTTGAAATGCATGTGTTGATGGCTGGCCATTCCTATACAGGAAGCTTTCTAGCATCCTACAGAAGAAAAAAAAGGGGGGGGGAGAAAGGGGGCAAAAGAAACTGTGATTGAGGAAGAGAATGTAGAAGATATCTGCCAGTATCCATAGAATATTCTCCATAGATTAGCCATGGCTAGCTAACCTTTTCCCACTAAGAAACTATTCCCTTTAAAAAAAAAAAAAAAAAAAAAGATGGTAACACAATGCCACGCCTATTGGTACAATTAAAGAAAATACATCCAATCCATAATTCTTGTAAAAGCAGAAAAGTATAATTTAAAAATTACAGACTATGCTGTACCTAACCAGAAAATCCAGTGGGAGACTAAAAATGTGTTTGTTTGTAGAACTTCATTCTGTTGAAAAATTACCAGCAGACACTTAAGGAAAGACATTGCCTATAGGTAGAAGCAATTTTTACACATTTCAGCTCATTAAATGCATGTCTATGCTTTCTATTCAGTTTAACAAATTCTAAACATGAACTCCAAATTTGTATTAGGACAGTCATATATAAAACAAAAGAATTTTAATGAGTTTTCTATCCTAAATACCCAGAGGTACAAATTCACATTAAGGATTAATGACCTGTCAGCCTAGACTTAAAGGAGAGGAAAGACATTTTAGTTCCAGAAATTTAAAAATAAAAGAATCCAAAGTGAGAAAATATCATTTTTTCTTTTATGTCATAAAAATGACCTGACCTGATTTATTTGCTTTAAATTGACCAAAAGAAAAAAAATGTGTTAAATGGTTTGCTTTATGAGCAAAAATTTATTCTGGGGAAAGTTTTAGGACGAAATTAGAAAGCCAAGTCAGAAATACTTCAACTCACTTAAACAGTGCAGCAGTACTGTCAGAGTCAAATGCAATATAGGCAGAAGCTATTTACATTTTAGGCTTAACACGATGTCAGCAATGGCTGTTGTAATGTTGAAGAAGTGCCTCAGACTCCTAGCCAAGCATGCCTGGTTGCAGGTGCCATAAAAACACTTGAATAGCTATTTCAGGCCATCAATGCAATGTTATCCCTATTTTTTTTTAAAGTCTTATCTATTTCAAGTGAACGTTAATGCTTGGTTTTCTGATTCATTTACACTTGATGCCAGACAAGCTTTATTTGAGGTGCTGTGAATCTCCTTTTCCCCTTTGAATCGAGAAGCAATGTTATGACAGCAGGCGACAGAATCCAAAGGCTGAAAAGATCAAGTTGAATTTGAAACTCAGAACCTTCAGCGTTTAAATAGATTTCAAATTTAGAAGCTTGCATTCTCTTAGCACCAGAGTGTTCCAATACAGAGACATGAGAAAATACAATATACCCATAATTGTTCCAACGCCTTTTTCTCTATAGCTTATCCTACCTACATTTCGTGGCAGATGCTTATATAAAAGAAATAACACCTTACCTTCTGCAATGGGCAATGGTCTAGAATGAACAACATTAATCTGGCTGTATCCCAGTATCCCTGAAACATCTGTGTGGTGGGAAAAAATGGGACAATGAAATAAAACCAGCCTGGGTGAGAGGTCAGGGAAGACTGCTACAAATGATGCCTTCTCAACCTGACTGTAGTTGTCTATACAAGACCAAGCCAGTCAACATTCCAACACAGATGATGGGAGAGATTTACAATGGTTCATTGCTAAGGAGCTGTTATCAATTGATGTCAGGGTTAATTTCTTTATAGAGATGGCCACTGGTAGGCTAGCCAAGTTCTGGTGGATAGAACCCTGCACCTATGTGCCTATGGGCAGTATTAATTGGACTCTGTGGGTTATAAAAACAGAAGAAGGAAATAAAAGCAAAGTTATGAAGAGGAATCTGAGGAGCTTTGGGAAAAGGAGGGATGGAGTGGTGGAGATTGAGAAGTGGGAGTAGATGTGATCAAAGTATGTTACACACAAAAATAAAGACAAATTTAAGAGCAGCTCTTTCTAGAATATTCAAAAGAGAGGTTGGTATAGAGTTATTTGTGTATATATACATATATATGTATATACATACACATATAGTCATAAAGAAAGAGAATCATGAAAAAAGGACACACTGTGTGCTGTTTTTAAAAGAGATGTGTATCTGAACAGTCTTTTAAGTGGCATCTGTGCTCCTACATCCTTGCTCAGAGAAAGGAGCAACTTTGGAATACATCATTAAACAAGAAAGTCCTAGGAACACGTTGCATCCTCAATAAACCTTTACGACATTCACAGCCCTATACCCACCAGAGTGCTCATTTAAAGGTCTCCATGATGTAGAGCTGCCCAGCCACATTCTGTCTTCCAGGTGCTTAATGCAGTACGTGACAGAAGTGTATAAAAATCAATTTATGTTCAATAAAGTAAATGTCAATGGTATCTTTAAACATGATGACTCCAATGAATAGTTTATTCCCAGACATTCAAATTTTGATAGTTGATGACCTTAAATATTTACTTGAACATAATCAAAAAGTTCAGAAACATTTTATGACTTATAATTAACTGAAAGAAAGTGTTAAAGTTATGACATTCTTCTGGTCAAAAGCTATCCATGACTCTCCACTTCCTAGTATTGAAAGATGAACTAGTGTGTTATTAAGATCTAGTAGCACACTATACTAGTGTGTAATTAAGATCATCTGAAAGCCAATACTAAAGTACTCTCTTTTAGCTTTGATTTTACCCAACCACCACTCATGATGTATGCCCCAGCACATTCTTTGTCTCCTTGAGATTGACTATATTTTCCTGCCTCTGACTTTCAATGATCACCTTTTACTATGTCTTTGAGCAACTAAGTCTGAATTGGGATTATCTATTTAGAATACAGTTCAATGGTATATGTGATAACCCCATTAATGTCATCTTATATCATAGCCTAGGGATCTACTTCACCACTTCAGAAATAACAAGAATTACATAATCCCTTGAATATGCAATAATGCATCTTAACATGGATTAAAAAAATAACTGTACACCCAAAGCCCAAAGTTAAAGGGTTATTAAAAACCACTATTCATCCATACAACATATTATTGGTTATCTGTATAGGGACACTTACAAAGAGTTTTTAATTTAAAAAAATATCCCTTTAAACAAAAACAATAAGGGAATATACCTAAATTATCAGTGTCTCTAGGTCTTCATATCTGAGGTAAATTTTTCTTGTTGCTTTCATCATCTCTATATTACACAACTTCCTCATATATGTCCTTAGTCATTAAAAGTGTACTGAGGGTTTTATCATACATTTTAAAAAAAGATTTCCACATACTTCCATCTGAGAAACCTCTCCATGACCTTTAATAGAATTAAACCTTAAGTTTTCTATGATCCCACTTCATACTTCCAGCTAGTTTAAATTGCATTTTCTCTTTGATGTAGTTGTTTAATTTTTTTAAAAAATATATATCCAGGCCAAAGAATTTCTAAAAACAGATCTAATTAAAGAAACATTTTCTATCTATAAATTAGATGCTACCTGTAATAGAATTTTATTTTCAACACCGCCTTCCTTGTTTGGAACAAGCACATCTGCTAAACGTTAGAGCCTCCGTTCGAAACCAATTGCCAAGCTCACCTTCGATTGCGGCTCTACATCTGCAGTCTGTTTGATAACTTATGTCTTAATTATAGGCTGTCTTCCCACACAGTGTTGTATTAAGATTATAGAACAAGATGATAAAATGTATGGAAAGCTTAAAAAGTAAATCAGGAATTTTATCACAAGCACAGGAAGGAAAATCATGGTATAATTTTCCCAGAGAGCTTGTTTTGTCTCTTGTCTCCAAAATGGATATATAGGTGCTTTTTAAATTGAGGTTATAATTTTTTACTTGACACTTCATTAATTTCTCAATTTTGTCCTTAAGCCTTAATACTTGTGATATATTATAGGTAAATATATTTGCAATCTTCATTTGGGGCACTAAAAAAAAAGCTGTCATATAGAATAAATAATATACAGCTAAAGTTGATTTTCAAAAAAAGTATTATGTATTTTTCTTCTGTGTATATTTTCTGAAATATCTGGGATACATTTCAAGTTAAGGAACCATTAGTATTCATCTGATATTTAAATTTATCATGGTCTTCTCCACTCTTGTTTGCTAAATCAGGCAACTCTGGGCTGGAGAGTAATTGGTTGTCCAGAAATTCCACAATCTGGCTTGATAACCTTTCAAGCTCACCCCTGAGGAACATTTCAATTCAGCTCAGCAAGTAGTGATCTCAAATACCCTAAATTCTCTGTATCTTTCACAAAAAAAAACGCTTTAAAAGAAAATAATCCACCAATGCTGATGCCAAGCCTCACCGGGATCCCTAACCTCTCCCAATTGCAGAACCTGAATTCCTGCCAAGTCGGTACAGGAGAATTACACACAAATTACCAAGCTCTGTTGTGCCTTATGGTTTTATTTTCATGCATTTCTACTTAACCGAAAAGTCAGAGATCTTTGGCTTCCTGAACTCATTTAATGCATGCTAGAAAAGCAGTTCTAACATGCCCTTGTTCTATTATAGAAGGACAGTGGAGAAGGGTTATTCTGGGACTCTTCTTGGACATTAAGAGAATGAGCAGATTTTCTCCTTAATAATGAGACTCCATATTGACCCACACATTTAGCCCTATGTAGCATGGGCTGCTTAAAAATCCCATGCAATAAGGAGAATCATCTTCCTTATTTTCATTCCTCAACCTTTTTGTTTTATAATTCCCATCATCGTTCACCTAGAAATGTTAATATGGAAACATTCCTCATGGTCTCTTTCCGCCACTCTTCACCCCTACCTTGCTCTTCCTCATTCTACCTCTTTAGAGTTTCTGTAAGAGTCTCTCATTCTCTCAATCGCCCTTATGCTATACTTGCCTGTGCTTCCTTCAGACCACTTTCTCCAATTTTTGTATGCTTATGAATCACCTAGGCCTTTTGTTAAGATTCATGTTCTGATTCTACGTGTAAAATTTCATGCAGGTTCCATAGAGATACTGAAGCTACTGCATGAGGAACATTGCCACCAACGCCTTGGTAGCAAAGTTCTAGGTTATTTTTGTAGACACTCAAGAAATCATCCTTCCATTCTGGTTAATCATTGTATTATTGTTGATCTTCTGTGCTAAAATTCTTGATAATCCTCTTTGTCTTGTTACTGGATTATAAAGATAAACCAATCTGTCAGAATGTCTTCATACACAATCCCATCTCCCCTTCCTTAGTCCTAAAATCTACCTTCTAACTCTAACCTTTCTCACTTCTTTCAACTGAAGCTATTATTCTCTCTAGGCATTCATGCATTCTAGGGCTCTCTGCCAAAAGTGCATATCCAGTCTTTGCCTGAATTGTGTCAGGATATACAAAGATGTCATACTTTACCTCTGGAACTCACTATTCCCTCACTCAGAACCAATGCCCAGTACCCAATATGGTCCCCTGTACCGTTTATAATGAGTGGCTTTAGCCTGACTTTGCAGATGCACTGGTTTCTATTATAGGTAGCTTTTGCAGTGTACTCAATATTTGTCTGTGTGTTTTTAATGGATTTTTTTATTCTGTGCATTTTTATGTAATTTTTATAACATCATAAATGGTAAGTATAATTTATAGTATCATTTGAACTTAAGACAAAGCACAGAAAAGTTGCCTTGCTTTTAATTTGTTGACTCTTAGTCTAGAATCCTAATTGGTTTCATTTTAAATTATTTTAGCAAAACAAAAACAAAACAAAATCTTATGTTAGTGAACCTCTGCATTCCTTATATTTTATATCATGATGATGTCTGACTACCCCAAATGTAGTAGAATGATAGCAAGTTGAATTACAGTGGCTAGACATACTGATGCACACATATAGTACTAGTATTGAGAAAGCTGAATAAGAACGGTGTCAAAGGACAAGGCCAGCCAGAGCTACAGAGACAGCAAGACGTTTTCTCAAAACTAAAACAAAATAAACAACAACAAAACCAAATGACTCTGCAACTGTTGGTGTGATCCATTAATCTATGTCTTTTACTAAAATTGTTTCAAAAGTCATCAACTTCCATTGTCAAGGGTCGGTATGTTAAAGATTTTCTAAACTAGCATATTTTTCTAACTGGCAGTCCCTTACCATTTGTAAGATGGAATTTTTATTGCCTTTTATTATCCATTAGACCCTGCCAAGGTGTCTGTAAATAATCCAGGTAAAAATGCAAATAAATATAACATTTCACTCAGTATTTTAGGCAGTTATAAGCCTCCAGCCTTAAAACTCATTATGCACATCAGAACCATAGAAAAACTTCTCTTGTGGAATATAGTTGACATAGACCTCAAGTACCAGCAAGATACTTGGCTGTACAGAGTCTTTTGACACTGATTCAATCATCATCATCCTATTAAAATGGGAAGCCTTTGCTAAGGATGTGAGCTTTTCTGTATTAGAGAGGGGATATCTGATGACCAGTTGTTTCACAAAAATATCAGATTTGAAGATCTACACAAAGAAAATACAGCTCCAATTAAAAGGTCATAATGTTGTAAAGCAAAATTTAAATAAGAAAAGTTTTCCCTAGTGCATTAGCAAAGCTTGTATTATCCAACACTGCCTTTTCTTTTCTCAATCTGCATGATAAGCTGATGTGCAAGGCATTGTGTAAAAATTCATCATTTATAACATTTGCATTGCACATCAGATAAAGAAATCCACAGCACAGGGAAAGAATGAAGCTAATGAAAGTACATTATTAGTTCTTGTTTGCCTATTCCTTGGCAAAGGAAATTGGGTCCCAAAGAGAAACATACACGAAAACTTTAAATACAGAAAGCATTTGAGAAAATTAAATCTCACTACATTAGTTATGGGTCAGTAAGAGAAGACAAAATTTCTAAACTCAGGACATTTTAAGTTAGCACTACATAACTTTCCCTATGTTATTCAGCTGTTTCAAGGAGTCTTGTAATAAATGCTCATTTTGAAGCTACACATTTTATCCATCTTTGGAAGTAGCATAGGGCATGTAGAAAAGCATTGCTCTTTTCACAAGACATAGGTCCTGATTTTTACAACTGCAGGGGTTGTCTATATTTGAATAAATTAATTTTGATCTGGGTTCCCTCACTCAGGATGATCTTTTCTAGTTCCATCCATTCGCCTGCAAATTTTATCACGTTCTTGTTTTAATAGCCGAATAGCATTTCGTTATGTGAATAGGCCACATTTTCTTTATCCATTCTTTGGTTGAGGGGCATCTGGGTTATTTCTAGATTCTGGCTTTTATGAATAAAGCCACTGTGAACATAGTTGAGCAACTGTCCTCGTGATATGGTGGAGCACCTACTGGGTAAATGTTAGGTCTTGAGGTAGAACAACATCTGCCAAAAACTGTAGTGGGGGCTTACCTTGACTCTGTTGCCTGCCTGTGGATCCTGTTCCCCTAACTGGGGCGCCTTGTGTGGCCTCAGTGGGAGAGAATGTGTCTAATCCTGCTGGGACTTGAGGTGCCAAGGTGGGCTGGTACTGAGGGGTCCTCCTTCTTCTCAGAGGAGAAGGAGAAGGGAGAGATAGGGAAAGACACTGTAAAGGGAGACTGAGAGGAGGATGGGTCTTGGCTTGAGATGTAAAGTGAAGAAATAAATTAATTAATGGGAAAATAAATTCTTTCCTATGATTATGGTAAAATTGGACTTGATTTAGGCTGTATGATGCAATGCCACTTGGAGGTTTAAGATTTTGTTAAGTTCTAGGCAGGGAAAATTATACACCCTTGAAATTATTCCAGAGAAATCAAGGCACAATAATACCAAAAAACATGTGGGTTTTTTTTAGCTAATCTATGCATAAATCAGTTTAAAATATCACACTCTGTGCTGTCACTGAAACTAAACTTCAAATACATACGATCTGGTTCACCTCGGAGACACATGCAGACTTGAGTCTAGTGACAACAAAAACTGAAGAGGCAAGGAAAAGACTTCAAGAAGCCTTAATGTCAGTCACAATATTTCATAATTTCAAGTGCACTAGAGTGTTTTTCGTTCATTCAAAGTATAACAGAAATGAAATGCTCTCAGTTAGAATAAAATATTTTCAAGATGTACCTGCTTAAATATGTGATCCTACAGAAATAGTTGCCTTCTGAGCATAACACAGCCAGGGCCATTGAGTATGCAATCCCTGCCCACAGACTCTTCTACAGATAATAGTACTCATTTGATTCCTAGGCAGAGTATTTGCCCCAGGATTGCTATCATAAACCAAATACAAATCTAACATAGGTGATGAAACGAGAAAGAACCTAATGTTGACTTTCCATTTCTCTGCATCCATTGTTTTTCCTGAATGAGGAATGTATTTCTCCTGGTGAGGTTGAAGGAAGGCAACATTTGAGTTGTGGAACTATCCTCTCAACAAAGAAAAGTTTGTATCACAATGTGCTCTATGGAGAAATTTCAAAAGACTCCTTTGGGAATGTCATTCTGTCCTCCGGGGCAGGGGTTAAGTAACCAGAAAGGGGAGAGAGCACTGTCAAAACCCCCTTGGCTTCCAAGACTCAGGAAACACAATGCCAGGGATCTAGAGTTAACAGGAGGAAGCAATAGGAACTGGATTTTCTTGATAGTGAAGGCCCAGTCTGGAATCAAACCACAGAAATCCCAAAGGTAGAAGTCACAAAGATGCTTCATACATGTCCCAAGGAAGAGAGTTAGCTGCAATAATGCTTCTGGGGGGAGACTGAGCCAAAAGAGGTTTTTTCTGTATGTTTTGGGTTTTTTTTTTTGTTTTTTTCTTTTTTCCAACCACCACAATTCACTAAGTTATGCCTTGGAAAGCCAAACCATTATAAAAGTGCACTTACCCAAACTCTGGTAAGATGCAGCAGACAGCTAAGAGACAATGTCAGATTGTCCTATAGAACAAAGCATTGGGGTTCTGAAGCACAGAGGCGAACCCAGAACTCTATAAGCAAATATAAGTAACAAATGGTTCTAAGTTCCCATTTTTCATTTGGCTTAAGCTCTTGTTAATTTTTTTTTTTTTTGCCTTTACAAATGTCAAGATCTTTTTGCATGGATATGTAATAGAGGCACAAAGAACGCACTTCCCTATGCCTTCCTGAGAAACCCCCTTGAGAGGACAAAAGTAGACACTCTAAGGTTAGCAAAAGTAGATAAGCTGCTGTGAAAGGAACCAACCGTGGTGAAAGTGGCCAGGAATCTATCTGTCCTTGCCTTCTAGGTTTCTGAGAACGACCCTGAAAACTGCCAGCAAAGTCATGAGAAATTATTCAGTGGTTCTCCTCTGCTGTGAAGTGGAAATTTCCAGTTGGAGTTCCACTCATACCTCTGACCAGATATTTAATGGACTCTTGAGGCCGTCTTCCTGAAAAAAAAAAATGAAATCCAGCACACTAGAGGAGACTCTATAAAATGGTTTGATATTGGCAGCTGAGGAGTCAAGTAAAAAAATCACAACATTATCCAAAGCATCCTGATCCTTCATTTGCTTCCAAAATAAATAAATAAGATACATACAACCCTTGCACTCCTCTAATGCACCAACAGTCAGTGACTAACAAGTCTTTTGCTGTTGATGATGTTTAAGAGAAATGGGCCACACTTCACATGGATAAAGGTCTGAAATAAAGGAAAAACATGATGCCTTAATGAATTGCCAATCAGTAACATGTTCAAGTGACACACATCATTTTCCCTACTTGATTTTTCCCTTCCTGTCAGGAATATGGAGTAGACAGTCTTGTGGGAAAGCTACAGTGTTTACTAACTCAGATGCCAGCCAGGATTCCTCAGTTTGAGATATGCCTTCAGCAAGGTGTTGCCAACTTTCCTTGCAGTAGGCTGTTCTGCAGGCTCAGCCAACAACTGACACAGCTCTTGGCAGCATTTGGAAAGAACTGTGAGCTGTGGCGAATACTGAGGAGATAGCCAGCAAACCCACATCTTCTATACAGTCATTCTCAGGCACCACACGAGTTCTATTTTTATTAACAGCACCATTTAGACTAGGCATGAAATTAATTTATTGCTACACTGATTTAAAGTAGTTGTTTTTCAAATTGTTTTTGCAATTTGGCTTGAATTTGTTTTGCTACAGGAAAAGAAGATGGCACACAGACAATGAACAAAGGCAGACTGCACAGCCTCTGAGTGTGGTTGGAAAGTCTCCTGCTATGCTTGTCCATGAAGTAAACAGTTAAAATGATATGGTATAAACCTATAATTTCAGTGGTCTGGACTCAATAAGAAGGATGGAATGTGGGGATCCTTAGTTCTATGCCACAGAACCAGGGATGACATTTTCTATGCCCTTTGCACATAATCTACCCTGTTCAGATTCCAACTGGCAGGGAACCCTTCTGGCCTTGGCAAGCTGAAGGAGCATCACTTATTCATTTGGTTTGTAGCTGTTTGTTTTCCTCTTTTAATCTCAATGGCCCATCAATTTTTAACTAAGCTCTCCCCAGGGTTTATATAGTTCAGGCAAGCCAGTTAACTAATATAAATAACTCTCCTGAAGAATTTCTGAGTACATCACTAGCTGAGAACGGTGGCCATTGCACATGCTGTGGAAAGAGATATGGCATCTCTGAGAAAGTGAGTAGCCCTTCCCTTACCAAAAATAATCACTCTTAAGACAATTTTATTTCTTCTGTAATCATGTCTGTTTATACCATGTCTCGTACTGCATGTTATTGTTTTCTTATGGACCAGAATCATAAACTGCTTCCTAAAGACACTTCTTCACTTCTTATAAAAATAGTAACATTAATATATGAGTATTTTTAAAGTGGCTTTATGCTTTACAGATATTATATATTATTTTTATTGTACATTCTAGGAGTTTAAAAGGAATGTAAACATCCAACTTTCTAGTGAGTGAATATTGCCAAAGACCTATGAAGATTCAGTTGCAATGACTGGATATAACTACATAATATAAGACTGATTTTTGTTTATAGAGGCATTTTCTCTTATACACAGTTACCACATGGCAGCCTTTCATTCTCCTAACTAAATAATGTAGAAGACTGGGAAAGAAGAAAGAGCCCAGAAAACTGAAAGTTTAGAATGGGAGCTGACAGTTTTCTTTGCAATATTTGATGGAGATGTGGTCCCCACTTGCTATTCTTGAGCTGGACTAATCCTGTTATAGATAAGAAAGGCAGCAATCTATTCTTGCTTTAAAAGTCAGACTCAATTCAAGTGTAAACCTAAGGAAATAGATGTTATGAGGATTAATAACTTCATTAAATGTATAATAAATGCATATTAGTACCTGTAATTCATATGTAAACATATATGATATAAATGTATATAGACATATATACAGATCAAAGCATGATATCATATACACTTACTATAAATAGCTATTAAGTCTTTTATTTGTTGATAATTATTAGCACTGAATCATTATCTAGGTTTCTTGATTTGGCAGATCTTGCTTATATTTTTTTTTTCCTTTTTGTAGTGCTCCACAGATTTTTCTGTTTGATCTCATATGGATGCTTACAAAATCATATCATAACTTCCAATAAAGTCTTTTAGTCAGTCTAGACTTAAGGGATCTAGGAGAAATGCCAGCCGCAAAAGATTCAGTCAGGGAATTTGTGTCTGCCAGCAGGATCCCTGGTCCATGTGACACAACCCATTTTACAATCTCTGCTCATTTGCTGCTGGCTGAACAGCTCTGAGTAGAGGACCTGTCCTTAGGTGGCAGTGGAGTCAAGACTAAAACCTACCACTCTTCCCGACTTCCCTGTTCTAATTACTGCAGATAGCATAGGGGAATGAGAGAAACTCTGGGGAAGACAGAATGAAGTACATAGGCTTCCCTCATCTCCAAGAAGAGTTTTAAGAAGAGGTAAGAAACCCACACACACACATGCACATGCTCATCCACAGGCAATTGTCTACACAGCTAGCTTGGCAGTTGTGACTTGTTCTAGATCACTAACTAAATCTCCTTCCTAGAACCATTTTTTTCCACTTTAGGGCATCAAAGCACCAAAGCACAAGGAAGTATTCCATTACAAGGATCGGAGCCCAGTTAAATGCCCCTGTCTGTGCATCTGTGTATCCTACTGAGACAATATATAAGATTCCCATAGCTATAATTGGTGTTGCTGCCCTTCAGCTTGGCACTGAATTACTTGAAAAGTGGAAGAGATGTTGTTGTACTTATGGTCATTAATATTTCAGTCCTGAGGGCCCTGGGTCCTAAACACTAGGAGAAGGAACAGAGAGGTTAGTGAAGTAAAACGCAGCCAAAATGTCATGCACTGCAGCTAGATGTGTAAGAAATAACACTTGCGGGGCAGAGGGGTGTCAAAACTGTGTAAGGAGAACAGGTATTGAGTGTGAAAAACCTTAGCAAATTCAGTCTTTGTCTAAGTATGTAGGAGTTAAATGCCAAAGAAAAGGTCCCTGCCCTAAGCCACCTGCTTTACATCATTCAACAACTGCTGGGGAATTGCACACAAAAGGTTTAGGAAAGCTGATCTAGTAGGCCTGCCAGGGGCATGCATGGAGGTTTTAGACACAGCCATCTCATCTCAGAGTCTTCTCCAGTTCTTCCTTCTCCTGAGATTTCAGCAGGGCCTCATTGTCTCCCAAAGAGCAGTTTCACTTACACACTGCAAAAAGGGTAATAAACACTTCTCTACAATGGACCATTTGAGGACACACTCAAAGTCACATGGGTTTGACTTGAATGGCTACTACTGAGATGAGAGGAACCATGAGACCAAGAACACACTACATTGCACCATGTCGCATCAGACACAAGGGCAAAGGGTAGAGCAGCTCTCTTCCAGAACTGAGAGTGTATTATTCAGAGTGGTTGCTCCGCTCCTCTAGTTGCAGATGGCAGGAATCTTAAGATGGATACCGCAAGGAGAAAGACAGTCGCAAATTGCCTTTTGTTTCAGAAAATGAGAAGTCTGAGTCTAAAAAAATGAAAATGTCATAACATGCAGTCTTTCGATAATGCTTAACTTCTAGATATTTCCTTTTTGAGGGACCCAAAACAACCACATCAATCCAACCAGTTGTTTGAAATGTTCAGAAGTGTATTGGGTTAAAATAGAATTTTGCTTTGTACCTAAAGCACCAAAATAGCCAGAGAAGAAGTCTACTTGTTGTCCAGTAACTAATTCTTGGAACAGCAGAGGCAATACAGCTCTCTCATTCTCATTTTCCCATTGCTACTCCACAACAGATATCTGTAATCAATTCTGGCCATCTTTCATGTCAGCCTCATTGTGATTTCAGAAAAAACAGTGCTCCCAGGAATCACTACAAGTCTACAAATAAGTTAAAGCTAGCAAACAAGTTGAGAACTTGCCCAGTGTGTCATGTCCACTTCAAATAGTGGTAAAACAGTGGCTCCTTCCACTGACAACAGTATATTTTAATTTCTATGATTGAACCCCATGTCTCTGTAACAGTGTTTTAAAAGGAAAAAATATGACATGAAAATTACAGAACTGAATGAACTCGTTGGTTCTATTAACTCACAAAGAAGCTAGAAATTAGAACTGACCCAAGATTTCTAACCACCTGGGTGCCTTAATGACATCTAAATGTACCTAGGGACTTAACTGTTAAATGTTTTAAGGAATTCAACTCAGAGATTTTTCTAATAGAATATAGTATATGTAGCAGACACTAACTGTGATAGCTGAGAAAATTAGGCAATAAAGGAAATTCAAGAGATGCTATTTTTATTAAAATTGGGAATCTTAATACTAATAATCCATATAGTTTTGGTCTAGCACATAGGAATGTTTGTTTAAAAGCACCTAAAACAAAGGCAAGGCTTTTTCACCTAAGCAAAACTGGAAATGCATACCTCTTAAGTCACAAATGACATACTAGAAGGTAGAAAACATGTATTTCTAATCAAACAGACCTTGTCTAGTTAAAGCTGGTATTGTAGATTTCTTCTGAGGGTCCATGATCTCCCCCACTACAGAATTTGTTAATTTTGTTTGTTTGTTTGTTTGTTTGGTGTTTATGGTGCTGGGCATTCAACTTGAACTTCCTGAGCTCTGGTCCACCATTCCTCCATGAGCATATCGCTCAGCTGGCATTCATCACTTTTTCACTGTGTTTATAGAACCAAACATGAGTTTCTTTCTATGCAGCATCTCTTAATTCTAATCCTAAGTGATTGCTTACCCCTACACAGCCCACAGCTGTGACACTATTCTACCCATTGTGCAGATCTTGCCTATCAGGTTGGTATTGTAGCTCCCAAGGTCCTCTGCTGAGTAAAACTATTGGGGACCCTTCCCTTTCAGCAGCCTGCCTAGCACCTTCAACACTATATACACTACCCAGCAAGGAGCTGAGCTTCCACTTCAGGTCTAGCTTGACTTTTCTTCTGTGTCATGAATGCATCTAGAATTTTAAAGTAGGAATACGGATAACACATGAGCCCAAGAAAAGGATGTCTAACCTTTTGTTAACGAACATTCTCAATAATAGTCATTATAATTGGTCCTCATGTAGATCAGTTATGTAAGGAAAATTCAGTAGCTTGTTTTAATCTTAACCCTTTATTAACATTCTTTCTTGGATCCTAGATTCTCTCATGTGTCAAGTCTTGAAGGATTTTCAATGGTCACTTAAAGAATTACCAATTCCAACAACCACTTTTATAAAGACTTGACAATGATTACTCTCAAGAGCCCACACAGATAAGGGCTGAGAGAGTAATTTGGTCGTAAAGTACTTGACTAGTACTTGGAAGGCCCTGAGTTCAATTCTAAGTACTTCAAAATTAAATAAAAATGTCCCTAGTTGAAATAAATAAATAAGGATAAGATAAGGAGTTAAGATTCTGCTTCGTGAGAGCTGATATGAAAGAAACCTGTTAAAGAAAACACATTAAAAACTTAAAAAGTTACATAATTGAAAGATTTGTTTTCTTTTGGTTTTTTTTTAATGTTCTTTTTTTAATTGGGTATTTATTTCATTTACATTTCCAATGCTATCCCAAAAGTCCCCCACCCACTCCTCCACCCACCCACTCCCACTTCTTGGCTCTGTCGTTCCCCTGTACTGAGGCATATAAAGTTTGCACGACCAATAGGCCTCTCTTTCCACTGATGGCCGACTAGGCCATCTTCTGATACATAGGCAGCTAGAGACACAAGCTCCGGGGGGGTTCTGGTTAGTTCATATTGTTGTTCCATCTATAGGATTGCAGATTCCTTTAGCTCCTTGGGTAATTTCTCTAGCTCCTCCATTGGGGGCCCTGTGATCCATCCAATAGCTGACTGTGAGCATCCACTTCTGTGTTTGCTAGGCCCCGGCATAACCTCACAAGAGACAGCTATATCTGGGTCCTTTCAGCAAAATCTTGCTAGTGTATGCAATGGTGTCAGCGTTTGGAAGCTGATTATGGGATAGATCTCTGGATATGGCAGTCTCTAGATGGTCCATCCTTTTGTCACAGCTCCAAACTTTGTCTCTGTAACTCCGTCCATGGGTGTTTTGTTCCCAATTCTAAGAAGGGACAAAGTGTCCACACTTTGGTCTTCGTTCTTCTTGAGTTTCATGCGTTTAGCAAATTGTATCTTATATCTTGGGTATCCTAAGTTTCTGGGCTAAAATCCACTTATCAGTGAGTACATATTGTGTGAGTTCCTTTGTGATTGTGTTACCTCACTCAGGTGATGCCCTCCAGGTCCATCCATTTGCCTAGGAATTTCATAAATTCATTCTTTTTTTTTTTTGGTTTTTATTTTGATATTTTATTCTACTTTTGTGATAGCACTGCCAGAGTAGAGCTGGGGTTTTGGTCTGTAAGCAAGTGGTCAAATGCATCCAAAGCTGGCAATAAATTAGGAAGAATGTTCAGAAAATGAAGAAGTCATCTGGATTCATTTTCTCATCCTAAATTTGGAGAGAGGTTTTGCAAAAGGAGCGACCTAACCCAACACAGAGTATTGAAAGGTATTCTGGGCAGCACATGGAACCCTACATAGTGATTCAGCACATGGATTTCATTTGGGGTTTTGTCCTGTCTTTAGAGGATCATAGCTACTTGAGAGGGAAATATTTTTATGGCACCAGTTCTGTGCAACACTCAAAACACCATCAAAGGAAATAGCATTGGATAAGAACCTACTACTGCCTGGTACTCTGCTAAACAGAGTATGTTATTTTGCCCTCAAAGCCCTTAAAAATTGTCATTAGTTCTATTCTACAAGCCAGGAAAATCAGGCCCTGAGGGGAGGGGTCAGTAATTTACCCAAGATTATAAGAATTACAAAGGATTTTAACCTAATCCATCAGGCTCCAAAGCAAGTGTGCCCCAGGACACCATGCAGTCTTCCTTGTGAAGGTTTTAAAGAAACATGTTAATTGATCTTGTAAGATATTTGAAACTAAGCCTGCCTTAGGAAGAGAGACTAACAATTTTTTACATTTAAGCAATTACAGTACATCTCATTCTTAGAGTCTGATAAAAGCCACGTGCATGTGTGCACACTCGGGCCCACACTCACATTATACTCTATAATAATCACATACACTCCTAAACCCATTTTTAACTCATGAGCAAAGGACTTTTGATCACTTTTGATGCCTCAAGGAGGAGACAGGAGATTGAAAACAGCAGAGTCTGAAACTCTAGCCTACGTGGAGTCATAGCACACCATCGGCATTTGAATGTTACCATGTGAGCATCTGCGTCACTTGCTTGCATCTCAGTATCTTCCTCTGTAAATGGGCAAAAATCAATAATCAACTCATAAGTTGTAATAATCAACTAAAAAATCATGTCATAAAAGCTAATCACCAACATTTTTCCTAAACAGAGTTCACTAACAATGACTTTCATTACTTATGCAAGGAGACTTTGTGAACTTTCATTATGAATCAATGTGTAATGGTCGATATCTTTCAAATATACTCAAAATACATGAGATCTTCTGTAATGTGGTTGTGCCTCACACACACACATAACTTGTCTGTGTTTCTGATGGAATGATGTTATGTTTACTTGATACAAAACCTCTAATTTGTCTTCTAACTATGAGCTGCCTTTGTTACACTGTTGCTATGAGCTCAGTCTAGAAAGACCAGGGTCACAGCTAACTCCACGTGGAATAGGACTAAGCAGTCATATCCAAACCCTGCTCACTGACTGGTTGCTGTGCTGAGACATACTGTGGTAATTTGATATCCAGTAGAGACCCTTAGAACACAGTACTATGCAGCCACTCTTCCTTCTTCTCCCTGAGTGGGTCCATCACAAAAATACTTTCTACTGGGTGAAAAATAGCCACAACAAGGTGCTCAGTACCTGTGCCCAGGCAGTCAAGAACCATGCTGGGCAGAGGATGTGGGAAAGCCAGTGCACTGCACAAGCAAACACAGGGTCCTACACTCAAGGTCCTCCAGCAGAGCTGGGGAGAAAGACTGCACTTCTGCAGCAATAGCTAAACACAACTGTCAACCTTTAGCCCCAATGCAAATTACGGCATCTAAAACTAGGTCTTTTTGTTCCGATATACAGATAAAAAGATGATCAGGGACATGGTCCAGAGCTAGGCTCAGTTTAGTTATAAAATGTTGTCCCAAGAGTTCTATTTAAACCAGATTTTTTTTTAAAGGCGATCGAAAACATGGTGGAGATACACAGATCCCAAGCAGAATATGTTAGAAATGGAAAGGGAGAAGGCTAGAAACTAGGAATGAACAAGTCAGAGACAAGATCTGTAAAGGAGACAGTCTAAACTCTAACAGAGGGTCCTTGCCAAGATCAAAGAAATAATGTTGAAAAGAGTGAGACACAGGGTCAGCAAATCTTGACTCGGAGCTTTGACACCCTGGCGTGCTTCTGCCTTGGGAAGTTTTTCTTCTCTCCTTTCAGACAAACACCTTCTCTCCAGTCCTCAAAGACTCACAGGTAGAATAAGGTGCTTTTTGTCACACAATGCTTGGTCCCTTTACAAGCAGGCCTGCTGTGTGTTACTCCGCAGTCTGTGGCACTGCTTTTGTGGTGTCAGGGTTACTTAAAGTCCAGGCCTGTCTTCTGTCTGTTGTCTGTCAGAGGTGTCTAAGTGGATTCCTTACGCATCCTTCAAAAAGTCACACTTCAAAATGGGAAATGAAAAGCAAAGTGGCCATCACAGAAAAGGCTGCCCTTAGTTGATTCACAAACACAGCCACCAGTAGAGTACTGAGCAGAGAAGAACCCCACAGAATATCAGTCCAGCAGTTGCATTTATTTACCAAATGTTGGTGAACCAAATTCACTCCTGACCTTTGGGAACACAGGTTGTTGACATCCACATAGCTGAGTGGCAGGCAATCTTTATATCGAGGGATTTTGCTGGTGACACACCCTTTATTAAAGATGAAGCCAAACTCTAAGGCCCTACCACACTGCACGACAAGAACTAAACTTCACTGTCACTGAGCTCTAATGAAAGATGGAATCCAGATATGTCCCGATTCCAAAGGAACGTGAGGTTCACATAGACCACATCGTGGAAATATACCAACAATTTGAATGAAAGTGTGCTTCTTAATCGAGGGTACTGGGGAGAGCTGCAGTTCAGTTCCTTGTAAACCCTAAAAAGGCTTCCGAAGCATAGAATCCTCAGTTTCAAATCAGAAACCAGCCCTGAAGGGCCAGCTCATCCTGATGGATGTGAGGTGCTCTCATACCAGATGGTCCACATCTCTTCTTCTCTGATGAGTGTATCAGTCCTGCCCCAATTTACATTGCATCTGTCTCATTAGACTGAAGAACTGCCCCTGGCTATTATTTCATGTTTAGGCAACTTCAGTACATCCTAACCTACAGTCTGACAATGAAGCACTAACAAGCACTCATACCTGCTCGATTTACTCTTTTTATTCTTTCATCATTTTAAAGCATTCTGTGAATTGTGTTTCTAGGGAGGACTAATGCTCTAGTTCTTAACAAACACAGCTCCTGTGCAGACATGTCCCTTATACCTCTGTGACTCATACCACACCCTCTTTGCTGATATTACAATTTTGCCTCCTTAATATTATATTTTAATACACAATTCCACTGTTAAAGTTTTTAAAGAAATCTGCTCAGAAACAAGTACTGAAAAGTTTTCTGAGGGCCACAGGAAATGCCTAACTTCACTAGAGAGCTCTGTGACACTTTGAACCACTAAGAGATCTCATTTGCAGACACCCTGCACGTGGTCTTGATCAGAGCAAATGATCAAGGTGATCCTGAGGTACGTATTGACCTGCTTGCTTAAATATCTTAGCCTGGTGCATCTCAGGGATTCATTAAATCCGTGGAGTTGGAAGACTTAAAGAGATGAAGAATGCTAAAATCTAAACTTACACATGTTCTAAGTTGGCTGTCTGAGAAAGTTCTTGTTTCAACTTCTCCATTCCTGTAAAAAAAAAACCATCCTGGTAGGAATTAAAACTCACTAGTCATGGATCTTGCTCAGATTCAAGCAAAAGCTATCAAATAATATTTAATCAAGAAAGTATTTATTTATTTATTTATTTATTTATTTATTTATTTATTTATTTATTTGGGTAGTTTCTGCTCTAGCACCTAAACATAGAAAAGGAGAGAGAGAGAGAGAGAGAGAGAGAGGGAGAGAGAGAGAGAGAGAGAGAGAGAGAGAGAAAGTATCTTCTAATCTGATTTGCTTAAAATATATATTGTAGCTTCATTTCCTTGGTAAAGGGTAAACACAAGAAGTTTTGAATGCATGTAGTTTAAATAATTACATTGAAAAAATTGAGCAATATACAATGCAGTAATGATGAGAAAATGAAAAATAAAACGAACAGTTCCTTTTCCCGTTTCTGTGCCCTCACATGTAAGAGGAAAACATGACAGCCTAGACTATACTTTTAAATTGGAGAACCGATTGGCCACTTTAGAAAGAAAACAATTTCAAAAAATCATAACTCGACACCACACAAGGTTAATGCTGTTTAAAATGCAAAAGCAAGAGTGATAGTCCCTACAGTACCTGGTATTTTAGCGGTTTATGCACTAGGAACAGACATGTTTATCTTTCACCTTGACATCTGATTGCTAGGCTAATGCCATTTAAAACTAGATGGAAGAAAATTATATTCTCCTAAGGAGTCAGCTGATTCTTCTCTTGAAAGCCAAGAGAAAAATAAAGATAGCCATTTTGATTCAAACAAAGTGCTACACAGAAACCTGTGGGCACAAATCGCATCAGGCCTCTGTAATTTTTGCTTGCTATTGGTTATTGCTGGGATAATTGCATAGGAACAGGATTTGTGTAATTGTCAGCAGTAGTACTCCTGGACCAAGGACCGGGGCCTCCTGCAGATTTCTACAAATCATTACTTGCTAACAGTTTTTGTACATTTTTTCCGTGCAGATCACTGGAGTTAAGCCAAGTAGAATTATTATTCTCAGACTTTGGAAGATTCACATTAATGTCTGAAAGTATAGACAAATTTTGCAGCTAAGTAAATATGTGCCCTTTGTTTAAGGGGGGAAAAAGACACCAGAGTGTCTTTTTAAGGGAAAGAAAATGTTCAAAGAAAATATATCTCTTTGAAGCTGTAGATATCTGTGAACAAACTAAAAGTTAATGTGATAAATGAGGTTAAAACACTTGCTGCCAAACCAAGGACCTAAGTTTGATTCCTGGAACTAACAGGATAGAAGGAGAGAACTTAGTTCCAGAAATTGTCCTTTGACCCTCATTCTGCTATAACATGCATGTTTCAACACACAACACACACACACATGCACACACGTGAGCACATGCACACACACTTGTGCGTATGCTATTGTGTGTAAAAAAAATTTTAAATAACAAATGCAGGCACTTCTCAGAGTTGTTATAACCAAAAGTATATTTCTAAAAGTTATATGTTAGTTTCTGAATGGTGCAATTATATTTATTTTCCCTTTGAGTTACCTACATGGGAAATGTCTATTCTAGAAGCCATTATTTTACATATAAGTTGATCTTATTATTGAAGCCAATAAAATATAAAAATACTAGGCTCCCCAAGACATTTAGGTAGGAATTTATAACATTGCCAGTACATTTTATTATATTTATTTTATTTTGAAGACAGAGCTTCAGGTATAATGATATAGATAAGTATACAATGGAGGATCCCTGAAATTCAGTATAGGGTAATAAAATCCTCTTGAAATGTCATTTAAAATTCACCTTAATTTTCTTTGGAGTAGAGGTTGTTGGTAAAGTCATTACCTAGATCCAGTGCCCTGTAATCTAACTTTTACACCCTGGCACTCTGTGATCTGTCAGTTCCCTCTGGAATCACTAATTGTCTCCTAGATATTTCTATCCCCTGCAGCCATTGATGGTTGCCATCGGGAAGACACATTCTCTGGTGATTTTAGCCAAGAACAGAATCTGTCAAAAGCTTGTACCTGACTCTGCTTTTGCTACTGACTCCAGATTACCGCAGGCAAATCTTATAAACCATCTACTGGCTGTTTCTCCTGCTTTAAAATGGAGCTGCATTTGATATCATATTCTGTCTCACTGGGAGACAAAATAAAACATAAATATCAGCAAATAAAACTTTCATTCTACAGTTTGTATCTTTATTGTTATAATGCTTAGCTCATTCCTTTTGCCTAAGGAAACCGAACAACACCAAGGAAAGTTTGAGAAAAAATAGAAGTTGAATCATTACTATCAGAGACACAATCTAGACTGTCTGGTTATAAACCTGATTCTGTTACTAACTAAATGTGATCTGGGACAAATCCTTCTATATATACTTCTATTTCTTCCCCTACAAAAGCACTGCTGCTCAACATATAACATATATAATTAATATATACCATTTCTTGAACAGAATAAACGTTAGCTATTATTAGCAAACAGTTTGCCTTTGTTTTATTGGATATAGATATATTTACAAACTTTTTTTCTACTCCAAAAAACCAAACCAAGACAAAGAAACCTGTCTTAAATTCGGGTGATGGGGAGCTGTATATAAACAGTTCCATTTCCAACAGAGGAAGAGAAAACAATGCATTGTTTCTTCTTAACAGTAACTTACTCAGAGCAGGATCCTGCATGTTGTTTTATCTTTATCTTTGATTATTGACAGAAGCCTCATTACACAGGGTTGGTTTTCAGCATACTACTTAGGATAAAGCCTACATAAGTAGGGATTCACAGCGGTCTTGCATGCGTTAATAATGTCTATTTGTGATAGGCAACTACAGTCCAATAGGAACAGATTTAAAATAATTACATTTCATTTGGGCTCTTGTCAGCCACAAGTGAGCTCAGCACAATTTAATGGAAAAGTGCATTGCCTCTTGCACTTAATGAGGCTACATTTGATAAGAGAGTCTGGTGGGATCTGGAATCATAACAGTAATGAAATCCAAGGTTTGGGCTCTTGGTTCATTAGGCAACAAGACTGGCACTTGTGTGCACTCATTCCCTAAGAGAAAGAAGCCAACTAGTTGCAACTTTTAAAACATGTTTTTAAATCTAGGGAATGAGTGGACTTTTGTCTTTCAATGTTAAAGAGTTTCACAATAGCTGTGGCTCCAATTTTTTTAGGAATTCATGTGCCATGATCAAAGTTGCTCTTCACATAGGACTGTGAGACTTTAACCATCATTTAACTGTTCCATTCACTGGCAAGGAAACTATGAACCACACAGGTAATGTAAATGCTAGTGTGAAGAAGCTAATGAAAGCCACAGACAAAACCAAGTACATGGTTAGTAACTGCTGATCACTTCCTACTTGTGATGCTTAGAATGTAAATGCGATGATAACTTCACAGGACTAAGGGATTGGCCCTTGCTGCAAAGGAAGCAGCTGAACTGTAAAGAACCCAGGAATATCAATTCCCAAAACTGTTCTCTCAGCTTGATGACACTAACTCAAGTCCCAGCCATGCCAAAGGCAGCAACATGGGCCACGCTGCACAGTCTCCAGGAAGTTAGGGGAAAAAAAAGTGTTCCAAACATAGTATTTCTCTCCATTCCCCAGTATCTGCACAACTACTTTGTGCACACCTGAGGAACTCACAATTTAACTAGGTCAGAGAGTTTTGATATCTGGTGGAAGAAGTAACTTGACAACAGTAGTCAAATTCTTTTCAGTTTCCTTTAATACAGAAAGGGCCTGCAGCCTGCACACTGAATATTTCTTTAAAGAAATAGTGTAACTCCACAGTCAAGGCCAGGCACAGACTACAGACAAAGTGGATTTTGACAGACCTGGCAACAAAGAACACAGTGGGTGCTTTTTAATATATATAAATAGATTATTGCTTGATATGTGACTTCACAAAGATCAATTTCAATTTCTCATCTGAAATCTGGGAGATATTCAGTAACCATGCCTTTTCCTTAGATCATTCATTCATTTATGGTCTATACATCTTTCTGCAGTTTCCAAATATGCATTTCCAAATGAGATATGCAGACAGACATGAATCTAATAAAGCTTAACCTTCATGGCTCCTGGCTGGGTGTAAGGCAAAATCTATTCCAATGTCATATTTTTCTACAATCTGACAAAGAAACTATTTTAAGGACAATTAGCCAAGACTATTTTGTCTTTCCTATGTTTGAACAACTACCTAGGCATACACTGAGTGAGCAAAAGTTATATTAATTACACTTTTAAAGCAAATAATAGTTACTTCCCTGTAAAACCATGTCATCATTAAACATCTTAGTTTAGTATTCAGGAATATTCTATTTTCTGATATACCATCTCATCTACAATGGCCACAAAAAAAATTTGCAGGGCTAAGGTTGTATTATGAAATTCCTTTGACTGTAGTAACAGAACACGTGAGCAAAAGAAATACAAGGCTCAAAGTGTATAGTCAGATGTCATCATCACTGTCACTGTCATGGCTGCTTTGTCATCCTTGATAGTATTTTTGTCATTAGTATTGAACCAGAAATGATGATAGCCTAAATCCTCATCAACAGAGTTTGCTTGACAGCTTACTGAAAGAGATAGTTATATGAGGACAAAGAGGGAAATTATGGGTTAATTTGGGATTAATGAGCAGTAAAGTGGGCAAGCAGAAGACAAACTTTTTTTATTAGATATTTTCTTTATTTACATTTCGAATGGTATCCCCTTTCCTGGTTTCCCCTCTAAAAATCCCCTACCCCCTACCCCCTACCTCTGCTCACTAACCCACCCACTCCTGCTACCTGGCCCTGGCATTCCCCTATATTAGGGCATAGAACCTTCCCTTCCAGGTTTCTATTTGGCTTCTGAGAATTCTGCATGAATATCAAAATCACTTGGAATTATTTTACAAGCTGTATACTTGAATTTAAACAAGAACATCAGGTGACTCTAAAACTGTCATAGTGATAACACACTTAGATGTTGAAAATTGTTGTTTTGTATATGTAGGTGTTATTTTGCTTGCTTGCTTGCTTGCTTGCTTGCTTGCTTGCTTGCTTGCTTGCTTGCTTGCTTGCTTTAGACAGGGTCTTATTTGATAGCCTAGATTAGCCTGGGTTTCCTGGCCATCATCTTGCTCATTCTCTAAGCTGCTAGGATTATGGGTATAAACCACCATTTATTGACTAATATATTTAAAACAGTGGCTAAGAAAGCTAATACAATTAATTCTGCTGAGGTGACCACAAATGTCTGAAAAGAGGCTCTAGAAACACCAGGGAAGGACAGCTCCATCTGGTTTCAATAATTACTTGATGCAACCTACTTTTCTTTGTGTTTGCAATTTTCTCTGGTTTCTCTGTGTTTCCCAAACTCAGTTTCCCTTTGGCATAAGTGGGAATAACATATATTAATGTACTCAATTTTGTAAAGTAAAGACTGAAGGACAGGAATATTTCTCTGAAAATGCTTGGAAAGGCTAGCACGTCAATTTTCTTGAGACTTACATCTCTAATTCGCTACAGCAAAGTGCAGAGCCCTGGTGAGCATGCAAAGAAGGCTCCAGTTCACACAGCAAACCTAAAGCATGTCTACAAGGGATCTAATTGCTGATATTTTCATTAGGTAGAATCAAAATACATCTGACCTTTTGTTCCAATCTTTAGGGCAAATCAAAAGCACAGCAGCTGCTCTCCCTACTTACTGTGCATATTTAGCCCATATACAAAAGTAACTTCTTTGTTCATCAACATAATTAAGCCCAGATACTGACTTCCTATGCCAGACTGTGGCCAGGAGCTACCTGGAAAAAGACTTTGATGTAATTGTGTTAAGGGTTGGCTGTGCTCAGTACCATGGAATGAGTGAGAAAAAAAAATGATATCAAGCAGGGGCACATGTATTCTCCACTGGATGTTAATATGCAAATTGAACCCCAAATAGTTAATATTCATAAAATACATTTTAATTATGACAATCATCAATATTATAACAATCAAATATTTCTTTTAAATACTAAAACACTGATTGACCTCACAGAGCACAATATTCCTAAGGGGAATACAGTATGTTTTTAAGTCATAAAAAAAGAAAACCACCTGGAGGCTAATATTTTACTTTATTTTAATAAGAGCCATGGTATACCAAGTTTTCTATGTGTGTAAGCCCTTTCAGTAAAATACTGCATGTAAGTTTCTGATGAAGTTTAAATTATTATTTGAAATGTGCTTCTGTAAAGAAAAAATAATCTTGGCAGCAAAAACAACTCGAGTTTATACTGTAGACATGAAGTACAGGTAAATATGAGATCAGGTACTTGCTCAACATTTTTATTAAGTGATGAACTTACATCACTTTTATTAAGTGATGAACAGTAGTGATCCCAAAATGACCAAGTGTTCTAGAGGCAAAGTGGGTACCAGAACTCAAAGCTTCAATCCTCTCCAGCCCTTCCTGCCCTACATGCTGCCTTTATTAGACAAGCTAATCTTTGTGGTGGAGGAAGAGCTCTTTAAAAATACTCGTCTTTTTTTCAGAGGCATAATAACATTAAAGAGATGTCTCCCATGTTGCTGTTGGATGACAAGTTGCTCATCTGTTAAGCCTCTAGAAAAACAGATGGTATTCCTTCAGCATAGAGGCAAAGAGAAGCAGGTAAGGTATCCATTAAGCAATGATTCTGCTGCGGTGAAGTTTAACTGGAGTGATCAAATGAACTTTCACATTCAAAGCAAAGAAATAAAAGTGGATAAAGCCTTCTATCAGGGAGACATTGTACACATTTGCATTTCACTAAGGTAGTATCTGCATAGTTTCTCTTGACTTTTGAAAAATTCACAAGATAAATTGTTCATGTTGGGCATACACTGCTTTATAAGTGCTGAAAACCACTCTTTATACCATGGCATAATGCGTCACTTAAAGTAACAAGCACTGTAGCACTGAGAAATAACATTTTTAAAGACCGCAATAAAAGTCATATAAATAAGGCAGCTATAAAAATCTAAATCCTGCCATCCTATGCCTTAGTGTGTTCCACACTAGAGCATTACATTGCATCCCCAGCTATGCCACTCCTTTGTTTATGGCCTATGCATGTGATGACTTCAGACTGTCTTTCATATGCAAAGCACCTTCTCACATACAAATCCTGTGAGTCTTCTCAGGCAACCAGGATCTTTGTCCCCTTGTGATAAAGCAGAGATTTTCAACTAGTGGACACTCAGCAATATCAAATGACATTTTGATTGTCAGAGCTAGGATAGGTGAATGATCCTGGAAACCAGGGATTATAGGCCAGAGATTCGGCTAAAATGTGTACAGTTCATAGGAGAGCCTACACAATAACAGACTTTGGGCACCAAAATATCCCCAGCAAGTGTCTAAAGTAACTGTTTCTAGGAGTTCTTCACTGTAAGATGTAGTTTTTAAGTCATTTAACTCTGACAAATGTGTGTTTCAATTGCCCTACTCATATAACTGCCCATGTAATTTTCTTTGACTACAGGTGCAGCAATGAAACTCCGAAGTTGACGAAACTGGAGACTTTGGTCTCTGTAGTTTAGTTTTCTTACTAATTAACCAAGTGAACTCTGGTAAGTCATTATCTTCTCACAAGCTCTGCTGTTTATCAAAAGCTGAAAGAAGCAAGCGAAACTGTTTCGAGAGATCCTTTCCAGTTTTCCAGTTCTATTGCTCAAGTGAGAAGTGGAATCACAAGTATAGACAAGTTTTAATTAAATAGCTGGTTATGCAACCACTTACAGTATTAAAACCTAACTAAAGTGTGCAGAGATGAAAAGTTTAAATGTCAATAAGCTGATCAGTATTTATTATGTTCCTATTAATAGACACAAAATGCTCAACTCCACTGTCAATAAATTGAACCGCATCTGTTATCTACTAAGGATTCTGCCTATTGATGTAAAGAGAGATGAGATAGTGTGTATCCAAGTGCACTGAAATCTACTAACAAGATTTGGGCTTTTTTTTCTTTTTCCTATATCATTATATGAAAATTGCTGAGTCATGGTTTCCTTAATATCTTTAACTAAACACAAATTCCTGAGCCTTATTCTTAATAAATATGAAGTTTTGAGAATTTGGTCCTGCACTTGCGTTGTTACAATCATCCCCAAATTAGTACTGTATACTATGGTTTAAGTTGCTGAACTTAAATTTTCATGCATAACAGCCTGCTTATAATATTGTAGTCTTGACTGTATATTAAATCCTGTGGGGTAAATACCTAAACGCAACTGGCAGATCATAATATATGGAAAGTCCAGAGTTGAAAAATGGAGCTTGAATGGATGAGATTTGGAAAACAAGAGAGAACTGGGAAAGGCATTCTGTGGTTTCAGCATAAACAAAGTCACAGAGGATAGCAGTTGAGATACAACTGGACATTAATAAAGTCTCATAGCAGTACTTATGCAGAGTTTGGAATAGTGAAAACATCAGCTACCTATACATAGAGTAAAACTAATTTGTAAAGTTTACCCAAAAGGCCACCCACCCCTTGTTGGGGGAAATATTAAGTCTTATATTTTTTGTCACTTTCAACCTTGGGCAGAAAGCATATTTCCTCAGCCAGAAGTCGTTCATACAGAGGATAATTATTGGCCAAACTATGAGGACTAAGTGACTCTGGCTTCTCAGCCATAGATGGAACGTACGTACCTAAGGCTTGGGAAAATCTCAAGGAAGAGACTGCGGGAAGCATACAAGAGCTGCAGTTTGGAAAGCAGTGCTGAAAAACGCCATTCTGGGTCTCACGTATCTACTGCACACTGCAACCCACAGAGCTAGCATTACCTGTACGGGACCTGCCAAGATCAAGCCAGGTAAACTTTTAATATGGGTGGAGAAAGAGCTCCTGAGGCCGCACCCCTAGCTGAGAAGGGATTGATAGTTGATAGTTTCCTAGAGAGAAGGAATTACTTTCCTTTGGTGGTGTAGCCACTGGTATGCTGCCAGCCTTCACTAAATGGCCCAATGCCTGGACACATAAAGACAATACTAACTGGACTCAGTGGGTTATAAAATAATGGATTTTTTTATTTAAATGAAGTTGGGAGGGAGATGTGTTTGAGGTGGAGACATGACAAACATACACTGGATTCATGTATGACTTTCATTCTTTTTAATTAAAAATAGATTCTTCTGTCAGACAATATATCCCAACCACCGTTTTCCCTCTCTCTACTCCTTCTAGCTTCATCCCACCACCTCCCATCTCCACCAGATCCACTCCCCTTCTGTTTCCTCTTCAGAAAAGAGCAGGCCTCTGAGACATGAAAGTCAAACAGGACAAAACAAGGTACAATAAGACAAGGCAGAAAGCCATTTTATCGAGGCTGGACAGGGAAACCCAATAAGAAAGAAATAAGTCTCAAGAGCAAGCAAAAGAGTTAGAGACACTCCCACTCCTGCTGTTAGGTGTCTCACAGAACCACCAAGCTAACAGCCATAATATATAAGCAGAGGCCCTGGTGCAAAACCCTGCAGGCTCCCTGATTACTTTTCAGTCTCTGGGATTTCATGTGTGCCCTGTTTAATTGAATGGGCCATGTTCTCCTGGTGTCCTCCATCCTTCTAATTCCCACAGTCTTTCCTCCCTGTCTTCTATGGAGGAGGGGGTCCCCCTATCTTCGAGGGAGGGACCTGATGATAATTTAAGCTCTCTGCATGATATCTGGCTGTGGGTCTCTACAACTGTTCCCAACTGCTGCCAGAGGAAGCCTCTCTGATGATGGCTCAACAAGGCACCCATTTTCAAAGAATAAATTGAAATATCATTTTAAAATATATGTCTGGATTAAACCTGTCTTGTTGCTTCTGATATTGTATATGCAATGTAAAAATAAAATGAAGGCCAGAAGATGTGTGTGATAGACAGTCTTCATTGTTAGGTTTTAAAAATAAACTTCATAACTTGAAAACTGCAAATAAATAAAAACATCACCTACCAAAATTAACTAGACCCAAAGCCTATATAATCTATTGAATGAATATTGAGCGGGAATTGGCATTCAAAACAAAGCTGTGGAGCTTAAATGTTATACTTTCGGAATCATATATGTTCATTCACTGAGGCAAAACCAAAGTCCTTTGAAGAGGGAACCTCTGTGAACTGTTTTCTTGATTGCCAATGGACGTAGAAGGGCCTAGTCCATTACAAATACTGCCATCCCTGGATAGACAGGCCAGGGCTACATGAGGATAGCAGAACATGCTGTTGGGAACAAGCCTGTAAGCAATGTTCCTCTATGATCTGTGCTTCAGTTCCTCTATCCAGCTGCTTGCTATCCAGGCTATAATCTGCAAACTGCAATAAATGTTTTCCTTCTCAAGGCATTTCTGGTACTTTATCACAGCAACAGAAAAGTAACTAGGACAATGGTCACCAATGCTGTCTCCCTAGAAGTCACATCGTGGAAGTATTCCTAAAAGCACACACACACACACATACACTAATTTAATAATATACAAACGTTTTAAACAATGAAAAGATGTAGTAATTCTACAGGTCAGTCTCCTAGTTGATTTATCAAGAATGTTTTTCTTTGCTGGATGCATCTTATGTCCTAGTATCTATACTGTTTCTCCTGAATAAAATCATACATAAAATTATATTATTTTATGTCATTTTTATATACTTTAATAAGATAATTTTTCCTTCTGACAGAGAAATGGGTGGTTTCCTCCCAAATTCAAAAGATATTTTTACTCGAATTGCTGCATAGTAAATGTTAATTTATTTATGGGGAACTTCATTGATTTTAACCTTACTTTCATCATTAAAGGATAGTACAGGTACCAGTGAGATTTACCAACAGGTAAAAATGCTAGCCATATAAGCCTGATACCTGGGTTCAGTCCCTGGAATCCAAGGTGGAAGGAATGAACTGGCTCCTAACTGTTGCTCTCTAATTTCCACATGTTCCCTGTGATATACACACACAGCCATGCATGTACCACACACACACACCCCCCCACACACACACACACATACACACATGCACACACAATTAAATTATTTAAAGAATGTCAACTTGACAGAATCTGGAATCCAGAAGAAAATTATCTGGACAAATCTATGAGGGATTATTTGAATAGGTTAATTAGGGCATAAAGAGCCACCCTAAAAGTAGAGCACCACATTACCTGAGTTGGTTCTTCAACTGCATATAAAGAACAACCTTGGCTTATTTTACCTCATCAGATGCAACATGACCAGTGGTTTCAAACTCTTACTTCCTTGTTCTCTACATTCTCTCAGCTCCACCCTTCACTCAAAAATCCACCAGGCTCCACATCAATTTCCTCCCTTGTGTAGCAGCCTGGAAATTCTCTCAATGGAATAAGCTTAGGAATTGGCAGGAATAAAATTGTTTCCCTGTTCTCAGGGGTCATGCACGTTGCTGTCTAGTATCCTGTCTTCAAACTTGTGTGACATTTTATTATTGGTTGATTCTACTTTTATCCAAAAGAAGCAGTTCTAGTTTAAGTGGATTATTTATGATATGAATTTTTTGATGCGATGCCAGTATGTAAGAGGTTCACACCTCGTGTGAACAATAATGAAAGGAATACATTAGCTTTACAATCTAGTTCTCAGTAAAGTCTTAAAAGAATCCACCTGAGGAATAGTTCTACCTTTATGTACTACTTTCTTTGGATTCTGAAAAGATTAAGTCCACTAGTACTAGAAAGATATTTTGAATATTGAAACCAGAAGTGACTTACTTTCCCAGATGATTTCTCAGACATTTCTATGACTACACAGTGACAACACTTATTTTTCCCAAACTGATAACATATTAAGTTTTAAGATTACAGAAATTACAAATGAATGTAAAATTAATATGTAACAGAATCATATGGTTCTTAAAAAGCACAAAATAGAAAACAATCAAACCTATGAAAATAGATTTGTGGTTTAAAAACTCTAAAAAGATTATACATATTTTATATATTACATATTTATTAGTAGAAATAACAAAGTTATTAACAAAAGAAATATTTATAACACATTACTGTCATTTTCCAAGAATTACTAAAGGTGAAAAATACTCAGCTTCTGCATTCTATAAGCTAAAAGTATAGCAGTAGAATATTTTCTTGGGTTACAATTGCACCAACTTTTAAATTTTTATAATTGATATTTTTATTGAAGGTACTGATTTTGCCAATGCAAGTGTTTTGATGATTGACTCAATGTATGCTTTATTTCCAACATTAATAACATTTTTATATCTAAATGCCATAAAAAATCTATTGCCTGATTCTGTATTTTACAGTCAGACCTATACATACATGTGCAAATGTAGCTCTGTAACCAACATAAAAATCTAATAAGCATTCTGACAAAGGAAATCGTCATACAGATTTGACTGGTACTCACACTTACATTTCCTATCATCTTTCTTCCTTTTTTTTAATCAGAGTGACTGTTTTTTTAAGTCAGTTTGTAAGTTCATAAAAAGGAAGGCAGTAGCCTCCACACACCACCCCTTTCTCCCAAGCCCTGTTCTCCAGCTCATCATCTTTAACTCATCTGACTTTCCATACTCATTTTCAGGTTTCCGAATACAAGCATCAACCATAGATAAGATGAGCCATTTACCTATGCACTTTCATCCTGATTGCCTTGTTTTCTACCCATGCATAGTTTCTTTTAGTAGAGTTAAGTTACAATTCTTGATTGCATGGGTGTCTCTTGCTTATATACTCATCTGAAATATTATTCACTGTTGAGATAAAGGATTTGTGCTATGATAACATTTATTTGATTTGTTATGCTTTCTTAGATTCATATGAATTGTTAATAGCTTTAAATATTTCCACATTTTGCTTTTCAGACCTCCAAACACATTGGGCAACGTATCAGTTCCAACTGTTCCCCACAGAATCCTCTCCTTTTTATTCAAATCTACAGTGGTTAGTGGTTAGGTATTCAGCATTTCTGTCATCTCCAGACACTAAACTACAAAGTTCTGACAGTGTTTGCCAGGGAAACATTCTTATCAATACTTTTGCCTGCCAGGCTGCTGGCAGAGCATCTTCTAAAAGTACATATGACTTCTGCCGTGGTCCAGGAACATAAAGAACTTTTGTCACTGGACAAAGAGGGGAAACAATTTGGGTAGATGCTTTTTACTGACTTTATTCATGCCACCAATACTGCCAAGCAGTTGGCATACATTACATCTCCTGTATCCGTCTGCATCATTGAAGCTGGAACATATTATTATTATCCCTGCTTACAAATGATAACACAGAGATACAGAAATAATGAATAATCTTCCCACTCTTGCACAGGTAGATAATAACCAAACAGAGATTCAATTCCAGAATGACTCCTACCCCTATGATATATTCATCACTGCTTCATACATTATCCATACAATGTAAGAAGAAGCATGGATCAGCTCCACTTTCTGGGAAGAAAATCAGAAGGCAAAAATGAAAAATAAATGGAAGTGGTTTTGCTATTTGAAAAACAAGTTAATAATAGTCCTGGCACTTCCTCGTCAAAGATCATATGACCTAAAATATGATAATTTTGTGAACCAGTGGTTACTAGATGCTTATTTCCAACAAGACATATTAATTTTCTCATTGCTATTACAAAAATAAATGCTCACCAAAGCATCTTAAGGGAAAAAGGATTTGTTTTTGCTCATTATTTGAAGGAATAACACCTATCATGACAGAGAAGCCATGACAGCTAAGGTCACTGGTAGCACTGTGTCCATTCAAAAGGCAGAGAAATGAATATTGATATTAACCTTACTCTCTTCTTTGCCCTGTTAATTCTGTCTGATATCCCCAGACAAAGGTGTAGTTTCACCTGTTTCAGGGGTGGTCTCTGTCTCATTTAAGTCTCTCTTATGAATCCCTCAAGGACATAAAACCAGAGCTGGTTCTGCTAGTTACAAACCTAATTACAGTGACAATGAAGATTCACCACTGCAATATGTTTTATGAAATTTATTCTACAAGAAACTTTGAAGGTATAGGTTATTATTAATTCTTCTCTTATTTTTATCATTGTTTCTCTATTAGTCTCTATTAGTCTTCTTTTACAATGAGACAGATAGATTGATATATATATATATATATATGTGTGTGTGTATATATATATATATGTATATATATATATATATAAAACCTTTCAAATAAATGAGGTGAACTGATTACAACTAAATGGTTTCTCCTAAAATTTTATTACTCTTAAAATGCAATGTAGAATATATAAACACGTGTTAGACTCAAACATCTCAGACAGAAATAAATGCTATTAACACAATTTTTAATGTACAAGAAAATTCTTATTTTTCAAGATGAGAAACATGAATTCAAAAAATATAAGTTGGATTAGTCTCACATAGAGATGGTAGATGATAGATGGTGTTCCTAATATTATGAACTATTTAACAAAGTATGAAGATAGCTTATAGAGCTACTCCAGGGAAGAGACAAACTAGAGAAAGAATAACCACTCTAACAGTCTGGGCTCAGCTATATGTCCGTCCATCCATCCATTCATCCATCCATCCAGTTCATTAAGAGATGCCAGAAAAAAAAATAAAAATTTTTTTGTTTTTTTTTTCCAGACAGGGTTTCTCTGTGTAGCCCTGACTGTCCTGGAACTCACTTTGTAGACCAGGCTGGCCTAGAACTCAGGAATCCTCCTGCCTCTGTCTCCCAAGTGCTGGGATTAAAGGCGTGCACCACCATGCCCGGCTGAGATGCCAGAAATTTAAAGAGTAAAAATTAAATGCAAAGAAGAAGCATTTCACTCTTAGAGGTTCATGGCATAAAAGCAAATTAAGAATTGGTTTAATAAGGATTCACACTGGACAGTGGTGGCACACACCTTTAATCCCAGCACTTGGGAGAAAAGAGGTAGAAGGATTTCTGAGTTTGAAGCCAGCCTGGTCTGCAGAGTGAGTTCCAGAACAGCCAGGGCTATACAGAGAAACCCTGTCTCGAAAAAACAAAGAAAGAAAGAAAGGAAGGAAGAAAGAAAGAAAGAAAGAAAGAAAGAAAGAAAGAAAGAAAGAAAGAAAGAAAGAAAGAAAGAAAGAGTTAATTCACAATAAAAACAATACTTTGTAGTCATAGCTCAGAACACACACTTTTTTTCAAATTTTCATAATAGAATTCTTAACCAACCTACATTCTAGTCTGACCTTTTCATCTCAGTAAATGACACAACCATCAACTAACTACTTGTGAAAATACCTGCAAGCATCCTTAACTTTTTCTCAACTTATGTCTAATCCATTAACAAATCCTTTGGATCTTAGAGATTCATCTCAAACTGTGTCTCTATATCTTCCATATAATCTAAGCCACTATACTTTCCTATCCAGGATATTGTAACTTGCTGCATAGTTCCTATTCTTTCACACTGTACCTGAGACCCTAAAATACATTTTCTACCTCATAGTCAGAATGTCGTATTTTTAAACAATGGATGGTATTATATTGCTCCCTTACTTAAATCTCCTAAAATCCTAATAGCCTTCTCTCCATATTTTTAAATGGGGCTTATTGAATACTTCCTTAAATATGCATGATAAATTACAATTAACTTACTTAGTCAACTGGTAATTGACTAGGCGACGTACTAGCAGAAATAGCCATTAACAACAACAGCGACCATAATATATCTCATCACACTTTCATTAGAATAATAAACAATAGTTAAAAAGGTAGTTACTAATCCAATCTTTGAGGTATAACCATTAAAACATAAATATTCTAAAATAATTTTATAACCTATAACCTAGCTACTATCAAACATCAATGGTCCTTTAAATATAGAATCATAAATAAACTTCAAATATTTTGTTATTATGTTCATTTACACATATGTGTTTGACCCCTGACTAGAAGATAAACTCTTATTGTCTTTAAGCTACAGAGATCTACAAGAAACAAGATGGAAAGTTAGATGAGCAAATAAATTTAGCACTCTCTCAATGAGATTGAGAAGGTAGTCTGATATTGACACATAATCACCAATGTGAGACCTATTTACAAAGTAGGAACAAGAAGTATTTGGAAGAACTAGAGACAATGCCTGTCTGGGCAAAGGATCATTTGAATTGTGACCTGGAGATTAAAAACAAATTAGCACAGTTATTTTGGCAAAGTTAGATTTGAGAGTTGCATGAGAACAAAAAATAAGCTTTCAAAAGACATAGCAGATAGATAAGAGATGATAGATAAGAGATGATCATGGTATAGATGTCCTATCAAACACTGATTCACAGTTTCATAACCCATCTATAGCCTACCTTTGGAAATCCAAGCCTTTTACCATAGTGACAAATTGATTAAAATCATTGCAATGTATCCATGACAAAATCTTTCCTAGCTCCTTCTTAGAAAAAGCATCTGAGTAGGTTTTCCATTTCCTTCCAGCACTTATCTCCATGGACAGATTTACTTTGTTGTCATTTTTATTTAGCCAGCATCAAACTAAATATAGAGAAACTTGAAGCAATCTCACTAAAATCAGGGACTAGTCAAGGCTACCCTTCCTATCTATTCAATATAGTACTTGAAGTTCTAGCGAGAGGAATTAGACAACAAAATGAGATCAACTGTGCCGCAGACCCTCTAGGCCACTTTGTCTGCGTGGAATGGGTCTCTAGTCGCAGGTGGGCAAAGCGTTGGATGAGATGACAGACAGATGCACACAGGAGAGGTTGTGTAGAATCTGAATGTAATTTGTCAAATCGAGTATCAAACTTTTTATACAGAAGAAAATAGGGAAGTTAGGTGACACATCGGCAAGGTACAAATGATGTTACCAGATGCTTAATGACTCTTACACAAAACAAAAGAATGTAAACACAAAGACTGGCAGGAACCAGGCAATAAAACAACTAAGACATAGTCAGCCCTATCTGAGGTCAACTATAGTCTTAGAAGCCAGGTGTGAGGTCTTTACACTCCTAGGGCAAGGGCTTTCACACCCAAGTCATGGTTCTAATTAGGGAGTTCCATTCTAGCTAACCATCTCATGAATAATGCAATACTCTAAAACCACAACCCGATCTACTTTCTAAACCATTGTAAATACCTGTATATGGGAGCGACTTGGCTTTTATTCTAAGTGATAGTGTAATACCGGAGGCAATTCTGAATGTCACTGAACAGGCAACATTCTTCCTGAATTCCAAGCCCATGGTCAGTTCAAGGACTTTCTAGGATGTTGGAACACTGGTGAAGGCTTAGCTATGTCAGAATTCAATCTTAAAAGGCACTTATAATAAGATAATACTAAAAGAGAGCACTTGGATCCATACACCAGACTAACGCGGGAATAGAATATGAGTATATGGGTTGAAGAGAATGCCAGACTCCAGGAGGTGAGTTTCCCTGAAACTCTCTGCCTCGTGAGTGGCTTCCAGGCCTCTCAGCCTGTCAAGCTGATTCAACCAGAGTGTGGAGCGCAACTGGATACAAACTGGAAAGGAAGAAGTCAAAATATCACTATTTGCAGATAATATGACTGTATACATAAGTGACCCCAAAATATCCAGCAGAGTACTAAAGCTGATAAACAACTTCAGCAACGTGTTTAAATATAAAATTAACTCAGACATATCAGTAGCCTTCCTCTACTGAAAGGATAAACAGGCTGAGAAAGAAATTAGGAAAAGTACACCCTTCCAATAGTCACATTAATATTACATACCTTGATGTGACTCTAACCAAGCAAGTGAAAGATCTGTATGACAAGAACTTCAAGTCTCTGAAGAAAGAAACCAAAGAAGTTCTCAGAAGATGGAAAGATCTCCCATGCTCATGAATTGGCAGGATTAATATAGTAAAAATGGCTATTTGCAGAAAGAAATCCACAGATTCAATGCAATCTCCATCAAAATTTCTACTCAATTCTTCATAGAATTAGAAAGAGCAATTTACAAACTCATTTGGAATAACAAAAATCCAGGACAGCAAAAACTATTCTCAACAATAAAAGAACTTTTGGGGTAATCAACCATCCCTAACCTCAAGCTGTATTACAGAGGAATAGTGATAAAAAAAAAAAACTGTATGGTATTGGTACAGTGACAGGCAGGAAGCTTAATGGAACAGAATTGAAGATCCAGAAATACACCTATGGTCACTTGATCTTTGAAAAAGGAGCTAAAACCATCCAATGGAAAAAAGACAGCATTTTCAACAAATGGTGCTGGTTCAACTGGCAGTCAGCATATAGAAGAATGCACATCGATCCATTTTTATATCCTTGTATAAGGCTCAAGCCCAAGTGAATCAAGGACCTCCACATAAAACCTTATACACTGAAACTTATAGAGGGGAAAGTGGGGAAGAGCCTGGCATACATGGGCACAGGGAAAATTTTCCTGAAAGAACACCAATGGCTTATACTCTAAGATCAACAGTAGACAAATGGGATCTCATAAAATTGCAAAGCTTCTGTAAGGCAAAGGACACTGTCAAAACGGCACCCAACAGATTGGGGAAAGATCTTTACCAATCTTACATGCTATATTGGGCTAATATCCAATAATCCTTCCTTCTTCCCCTGGACTCTATGAACTGAGAGACTAGAGCAGAATCTTCCGGTGAGTGGTGTGCTGTTTAATTAATTCTGCAATTTCTTTTTTCCATTTTTCCTTGTTCTAATATGCATCCCAACTAGACTCAGTCTCAGCACTCAGTAATTACCCAGATTGCTTAATGCCAGTATCTCTTCTGCTAAAGGACAAGGATGATCAGTAGCACAACATCAAGAGCATAAATTAAGGTGTTTGTAATAATCTTTTGCCAAAAATCTTAGGTGAGCCATCAGATTATATGGCTTTTATGTCATATGTCGTCTTTATGTCATCTTTATTATTTCTATTTGCTTTTTTACACAAAATAATGTAACTCAAACAAAGAACTTGTATTATTTTCATAATTTGATAAAATAATTATTAATGTTTTGTCACTATGCCTATCCATATTTTAATTTAAGCTTTATCTAAACTATCTCAAAATGAATATCTAACTAAAAAGAAAAGTGCTTGTGAATGATCCAAGCTTTAGAATTATGTGTTTCTTTTCTTCTGATATCCTCTAAGTATTAAATGTAATTAATTACATAAAATAATCAACATTATAATCAACAATGAAAAATTAAATTTAAACAACACAAGCCAGATGCTGGGTTATACTCCACCTACTTTGGATTTTTTTTCTTCTTTGGTTTTACATAGACATATTTGTGTCATAATGGCAAATGCTCAAGATACACAAAAGTATAAATAAACCTTATTTTTAGGACAATGGCCTATGTTATACTGTTTATTCTGCAAATAATTTTGAGTGAATGCTTAGGTTTCTTGTCAAGAAAAGTTAAAAATGCTGCCTAGTGTAGTTCTGCATCTAGAGTAGACCCCTAAAGTAGATTTGAAAACATCTCAAATATGTGAGAAGATTATACTTCGCAAGATATCATTATTACAAGATATTTCTGCTTTGGCTCACACAGATAAATAGGATTTTCTTCTCAAATTTCTCAGAAACCGACAATAACATCTCTCTCCATTTTAGACACTCTGCTTTTATATGGAAGATTATGAAATGCCTTAGTTCCAGAGCCCTCTATCCCATTAGCTACCAAGCAACTCAGTACAAAGTAGCTTAATGCATCCCTGTTCCTGGGCGGGGATTACTGGTGAGGCAGACTGTTCTATACAGTCGACAATTTGTTAAACCCAATAGTTTCCAACCTAGTGGTAAATGGCTTCACTGTACCACTTACAGCAATCACTTGGTAAAAAAGAAAATGTTTCGAGAGGTTTTTTATGGTCCCAAAAGATGCTAGAACTGTTTACATTGTTTCCTTTTACAAGATGTTATTTTCATAATAATTATCTTTGAGGCACCAGTAATTGTTCAGAATTCAGAACGACGACCTCTGCATATACCCAGTAATAACTAAACAAATAAATAAACAGTAGAGAAATTCCATTTATCAAGTGATAGTTTGATCTATAAAATAACACCCATATTGATTTTATGTGTTTCCAATGACTTGATTGATGTTGTTTTCATGAAACTTAATAAGTTTTGGCATCATGCATCACAATGTGTTGTTAACATTTGGTCAAAATTAGAAATGAATTATCTCTGTGTTTGTTTATTCCAGGGATTAGTCCTCTGGATACCCCAGGTTAATTTTCAAGGTCAGTGAACTGAGGCATAGTAACAGAGCTCACAGAGAGTTTTAAAACATACCCTCCCTCCATTCCCTCCTTCTTCCTCTTGGCGTCAAGATATTGATAGCTTTTAGCTTTTCTCTCTGTGTCTTTTGGAGGGATGAGGATGTATGCTTGGGTATGAACAGTGGGCTGAAGAAGCCTGTTTAGGGGACTAACAATATGAGGGTCTACTTGCAATTAATTTGCTTTTTTTTAAATGAAGAAATATTTTTCTACTATACAAGTAATTGAAGCTTTTTATAGTGCATTTTTAAATGCATAAAGTCTAATGAAGTAAATTGGGACAATGCTACAGCCTCAGGTAGCCATAACCAAGTGGAAACTTGACTTGGTTTTCAGATACTTTCTTTATAGTTCTCTTTTGGATACGTACAACTTGTAATCAACACCTATTCTAACTCATTCTATGCACCACTTAATGCTGATCTGGACTGATGGGGAGAAAGAATAATAGATTATCTTCACATCTTATGCTCCACGGGGTAGGTTCTTACTTTTGATGCATATGTTAACTGGTTAACCACAGGATCTACAAAAGAGCAATAGTTTACCCAGGAGAATGACATCAGGGTTAGATTAAAAGTTAGATATGGTAGTGTATGCCTATAATCCCTGTTTTTGGAGATACACACAGAATGACAAGGAAGGAGTTCAAGGCCAGTCTCAACTACATATTAAATCTGAGGCCAAGCTCGGCTGTACGAAATGCTATCCCAATTAAAAAAAAAGAATGAACAAATGTTTGAGCAGTTGAAAATCAGATACATGTGAGGAAAAAATAAAAGAATGGGTGGAAAGATTATATCATAATATCAAAAAATGAATAGGTAGATGAGATAGATAGATGGATAGATAGATAGATAGATAGATAGATAGATAGATAGATAGATAGATAGATAGATGATATAGTTATAGATGGAGACAGATACAGATGATCTAGAAATCCAGGATAGAGATGTAGATAGAAATAGAGATAGAGATAGATATGGATACTGGTATAGATATTGATATAGATGATGGAGATAGAGATATAATTTAAAGCAATAGATAAGCTCTAATTAAAAAATCAGTAGTAGTGAACACTTACGTGTATAGTATTAAAATTACATAAACCTGGAATCTTGACTTTATTTAAGCACCTCATAACCACCTCACAACTATGTGACTACAAACAGGTTACTTTATTTCTCTATACATCTGTGTTCTTAACTGTGTGAAGTACTTGTAAGTAAATAAACAAGACTTTAAAGGAGGAAATAAACATAAAGGACTAATGGCACTGCCCTCAGAGAGTAAACACTCAGTAAGAATTAGCAGCTAGCCATAGTCATAGCACCAAGATTAATACTTATGGACATTACCTCAGTTATTCCTACACTTACCTAGGAAACAGAGTTAAATGAGAACAGAAGGAGGACACGTTACTATCTCTAAAAAGGAACTATAGATGAAAACACCCATCATCTTGCCTAAAGTCATAGCATTTGCTGAGAGATGGATCCCCGTTCTCATCCAAGACTGCCAATGACTGTTTTTTCTGTATGGGTTTGAATACTTCCATTAGCCTAATCAAAATAGAACAGAGACCAGAGATTATGCAAGTTAGTCAAATTCCCAGATCTCTGACCAGTATTCTTTGATGCTTTGTGACTTACACAAGAAAGTCACTTTCTGTCATTTTCCCAGAGACAGCTAACCTCAGCTTAAACTCAGACAGTTGTATCTGAAGCATTGTATAAAGTAGGACTCCAGAAAAATACTAAAAGATAATCCTGTGGCAGATGAGAAAATTGCTCCAGTACCGGAGTGTAAAGCCACAATATGGGGACAGGACTGCAGCAAAAGGCTCATCTCCTTTCCTGCCTGGAGGTGTCTGCTCGTGTGTGATTGATTTTTATCTTACACTTGATGGATTGATACATAGATTTAATTATATTATGTGTTATCCCATCAATACTGCTTTAGCTATTTTACATTCAGCCTGGGTACCAGATTGAATTAAATGGTTTTTTTAAAGCCTATAAAGCAGGAAAATATCTTTCCCTAGTTGGTATTTTTTTTAACGTGTTGGTTACTAAGAGTCTGTAAGCCAAAGCGGGTTGTAAAGTTCATTTGCTAGTGAGTAAGCCAATTTGACTTTTATGGCTATTAATTTTTTATGGCGCACAAGGCAGAATTACTGGTGTTGCTCCTAACTTAGACACCTCTATAGCTACTGGGAATAAAAACACCTCCATTTGGGAAGCCATTATACTGACCATATCCAAGAAGACAAAAGCTCATACACAAACTGTTTCCAAGACCAGGTACATATATCCAACCTAAGAGGATTCACGTGGGAAAAATACTGCTATTGTTTTACATCTGGGTGCTATAAATCCTAAGATTCAAGTAATACTGGCAGAAAAGGACTTAATGATATAAACAAAGGCATATTCACAGCTAAGGCATTCCCAAGAGCTATTTCCTCAACTTCTTTTGTGTACCTACTATGAGCTGTGCATGGTTTTTTTTTTTTTCCTGTGTAAATTTTATAGCAATGAGGAAAAGAAACCTTTTTCATAGATTTCAGTAGGTGGAGTAAGACAATAAGTAATTATAGGCAAGAAGTGCTAAAATATCAATAAGGACTTGAGAAATCATAGACTTCAGTTTTAGATAGGGCAGGCTGATGGCGTCTCTGCTATTAGGTAGCAAGTTAGCAATTACACCTTCCTCTTCATTTGAGTAGAATGAGTTGTTTAAGGCTTGAGGGGCTACATACGAAGCTCTTCGTGTGAAAGGTGCTGCCTCACTCAACAGGTAGATTATGTTCTAGGGCACAGAATTCTATAGTTCTTTATTGACTCTTTCAGATTTGGCAGGTACAGTATAAGAGCTGGGAGAATCAGAGCTCCTATTTATGATATATTTGGTAAGTGAAACATTGTGCACAGCCCTTTACATAGCTTAATAGACTGCTGGGCAGAAATTATTATCTCCACTTCATCAATAAGAAGTGACATCAAGTAGGTTACAAAATACCCAGATTCCCATCTCTGGTCATTGCCAGAGATAGGACAAAGACTATGTTTTTGTGACACTTGATTTGAGCTTTCATGAAACATATAATCTTAAAGGAAATTCTTTATCTTTTGGAGACAAAACTGATCCTCTCTTGTACTAGGATAAACATACACTACTAAACGGATCTCAGAAAGCAGTATAACTTAACCCCCTACGTTCAGACAAATAAATTAGTATTAGCCTCATGTATAAATGATGCTCTCACCAGCAGAGTTCAATCAACCTAAGAAACAGGCTGGTAACTTTATAGTACAAACCAGATGTCTGAATAGATGCTCCCTGTAATCAAGACTGTCAGCAGGGCTGGAGAGGCCGGCAAGGCCCTGCATGGCCCCATTTACATTCACCTCTCCATGAGACCATCTGCTCTGTTGACTCACCTCCTCCCTTGTGCCCTCTGTGGCCCCATCCAGACACATTCCCACCATCACTTATAGAATCCCTGTAGCAATCCTCTTCTGCTGCCTGCCTTTGCACAGTAAGCCTCCAGGCATACCTGCTGCCTGCTAAAATGGTTGTCCAATTATTACAAACTAGATCAAACTCCCAGCAGCCTAGTTCATGGGGTATATTTTTTTCTCCAAAGGCAAGTTCTCACAATGAGGCAGGAGCTTTTCTTCAGTTCACAATCCTCCTGCATCAGCCTCCTAAATACTGGGATTAGAGTTTACATCACCATGTAGGATCTTAGCAAAGGAGAGATGTTCAGGCTAAAATGACCTTCTTCATTCACAAATAAAACCTGAAGGCAAGCATAACTTACAGCTAATGAATCTTAAGGTCAAACTAGAGTCTAGACTTTATGTTCTCTGTAAGTTCCCTTTATTATCTCTCCTGTTGCTTTTAGATCTTAACAATAAGATCAGCAAGGAAAGGTGCTTGTCAAAAGGTGACCCTAGTTCAGGCTCACACACCTACCTGGAAGGAGAGAACTAACTCCCACAAGATGTCTGCTGACAGTACATACACACAGAAATAAAAAAGTAATATATCTTAACTTTGGAAAAGAAAGTATCTTTAAGACACGGGATAATAGAAGTTATAGTACAGTGGAGATTCGGGCTTGGCTTTTTGATTCAGAATCATACAACAGACATCTACTCTACCCTCCTATGAGATAAAGTAGTCCTTGGAGTATTCTTCATGGTGTTCACTTTTATCTGCCAGCAACTGAACCTGAATGATGGGCCAAGTGGAATTACCTGGTTTCTGTCATTGCAGGATGTAGACAGATGTGGCTAACAGGCGACTCCAATCAAGAATGAACTAAAAGAGATCATGATTTTTTTTTCTATATATCATCAGATACATTTCAAAAAATAACTAGTGATTATTTCAAAGTGCTTTAAAATCAATTTGCCTTTGACATGATTAGCATAATTAGCATCATTTTCATTTTAAAAAATGACAAATCTGTGACACAAAGTAAAGAAGATCACACTACTACCTAATAGTGAAATAAGAAGGAAGTTAGACTCAAGCTATTCTCACACTGGTATGCAGTAATCCACGCTCTTTTCCTCAGTGAAGGGGGAAAAGATTATAGTTTTAAAAATTACCAGATTTACTGAGCACTGACTATAAGATAAAATATGCCTTACTATTTTAACCCTCACAATACTCCTATGAGCAAGCTAAATGTTTTTGTTATTGTCTTCACTATACACAGGAGATTGGAACACACATCACAGCATCCTTTTAACCACTGTTGAGTTCTATAATGCTACCTTTCCTCCCAGAACAAGCAACGGATGGTCAGCACAGATTTCCATCCTAACTCTAACTAGTCTCATTAACAACACTGTTCTTTCTAAAATACAAAGCTAACCACATCTTCTCTTACTGTTGCATGTATACCATGCCTCTACCTTCCCTCTTGCCATGGTTTCTACCAGCATCTCTTCCTCTGCTTCAGGCAGAATTTTTGCCTCAAGGTGTCTCCACACATCACTACATTATCTTAACTTGACAAAAGAGATTTTCATATGTGAGAAATGCTTCTGATTTCTGGCTGTCAGTTAACAGTTCATTCTGAATTATTTCCTTGAGCCCATAGTGATCATGTGAGCTTTATAAGCAAAACACATAAGAAGTCAGGAAAGTTGTGACAGTGAAGTAAAGAGCAGCTCAGTATGAGAAAGGGTTTAGACACTGCTGCCAGCTTGGGAATGTAGAAAGTCACATTCCAAGGAGGAAAGGCCTACAAGCACCAAGCAAAGGAAATAATTCAGGGTGATTAAAATTTCATTATTTTGTGTTGAAAGATGTCAACATCCTCTACTTCAGTTATTCATGAAACATGTACAGTGTGTCAGGTACGTATGCATCCCAGCTATCTGGGGTTAGGGACAGGAGAATTGTGAATTTGAGGCTAACTTTGGCTATGTAGTGAGATCTTCGACTAAAAAAAAAGAAAATCACATGTACATACATGTACATGTGTGACAGTATATTTTGAACCGTCATCTCCTTATTCTACAGACCACTAGAAATTGTTGTTTCTATTGCCTGTGTTTGGCTCTCATTTTATGTTCCTTAAATGTGGTTGGTTGGTTGGTTGGTTGGTTGGTTGGTGGGTGGGTGAGTGGGTTGGTTGGTTGGTTGGTTGATTTTGAGTGTGAGTGTGGGTGTGTGTCAACCTAACACAAGTTAGAGTGATCTGGGTAGAAAATCATACTAGAAAGATGGCTCCTAACAGATTTGCCTATAGACAAATCTATGGGTATTTTCTTGATTGATGATTGATATGTGAAAGCCCAGGGCACAATAAGATGTACCTCCACTGGACTGGTAGTCCTGGACTGTATAAGAAGCCAGGTCGACCAAGCTATAGGAGCAAGTCAGTAAGCAGCATGTCTACATAGCCTCTATTGCAGTTCTTGTATTCAGGTTTCTGTCTTGAGTTCCTGTCTTTATTTCCTTCATTGATGAACTCTACCCTGTAAGATGTAATATCTTTTTCTCTCCCTAGTCACTTTTTGTCTATGTTTTATCACAGCAATAAAGAACAAAGAAAGCTTTCTCCAACCTCCCAATATTCCTCACCTCCAGCATCTGGTAATGGCTATCTATTATACAACACCTTGACTTTTTTTTCCTTAATAGCCACATGTGCAAGGCAGTTTGTGTTTGTCTTTCTGCATCTGACGTCAATTAACATGCCCACAAATTCTACCCATTTGGATGAGAACTATAAGGTATATTTTTACACAGCTCCATAATATGTATTGCATATATATATATCTATATAGCACATTTCTTTATCAAATAATACATTAATTGGCATCTAAATGGATCTCATATTTTACTGTGTATACTGTAGAAATAAGGCTGAACATGAAAGAATCTCTCTGATGTATGTACATCATGTACATGTGTTGAGATATAGCACAAAAATATATACAATTGCTGTTAGTTAGAATATTTTGAATGCTTAAAGATATAGAACGGCTTACCCCCAATTTTATCATTATTCATAATATATTTTTTATTATTCCATACCTTTTGAATGTTCAACATTAAACAGGACACTCATGTAATATGCTCAGAGTCAAGGAAGACTGTAGAAGAGAGGGAATAATAGTCTAAGAACCAGATGCTAGAGAGGTAGACAATGAAATACTGCCTATGGGCATGGGGAGATTGTGGCACTTATGAATTCATAGTAGCTGTGGTTCCCTACAAAGGACCTGTATAGAACTGAGCCTAGACATCTTCAGTCTTAGATAAGGAGGAGCTTGTGGGGCTCTATCCCAAAAGCAAAGTTAAGAGAAGTCATTTTTTTTTCAGTGCCCTAGCACTGGTGAGTTAGTCAGACATGCTACCATGGTTTCACACCCAAACTCCATTAGGGACACTGACTACACCCAGTGGGTCACAGAGTCAAAATGAAACAAAACAATAGGACCATAAAGAAAGAACTGATTGGGAGGAGGATAAGACAGCCAGAGGGAAGAGTATGGCTATAGTATGCTCTATACATGTGTTAAACTGTAGAAGAATGATTTTTAAAAAAATCTATAGTGAAAAATTAAAAGTAACCAAAATCTGCCAGCAACTAGTGAATTTTAAAGAAGGCCTTGAACTCCAGCTGAGAGCTGGCATGTGGATGTCAGTCTTGTACCCAGAGGATGTCAGCCTGAAGGAAAGATCACCACACCATGCTGAAGTTCTGAACTTCAGAATCCTTGAGGCAATGAGGGGCCACTGTTTTAAACTACTGAGTTTGCTGTTTGTTGCCTCAGCAACAGAAAAATAACAAGCTCTTTTGCAGTAACCATTCCTCCCTTTCCGAGGTCTATCTGAAATGCACATGTCTCAGCTTCAAGATGAAAGTTAAAATTTTAGGTGGTTAAATACAATTTTCCTGAGGTCTCTCTACTCTCTAGTTAAATAAAACCTTATGTAGTAAATCCTTGATGGTAAAAGAAAACTGTTCCTTGAAAGACAAACTAAGGGAGAAATGCCCGCCCCATGAAGGAGCATATTTTCATATGCAAATTAAGCATATTCTGAGATAAAGAGTCTTAAAACAAAGAAGATACAATATGGTCCAAGCTCTGCTCTTCATCTGTGTGGCTTCCTGTTAAAACAAACGCTGCTGTGTCTGTCCATGTTGTTTACTTGTGCGATACAAGCTGTTAGAAAAACAAAAGCAATTCTGCAATCCCAAATCCTGTAAATCCCACCACAGCCTCCTGAGCCCCAGATTTCGTAGCACTTCTGCCTGCAGGATCTGGCTCCCCACAGATCTGTAATAGGAAGGCAGCCAGGGACTGTGGAGGACACAGTCTGTGCCACTGGAACTGGACATTGCCAGGTGGCCATACTCTCTTCGGGGGGGGGGGGGGGCGGTGGTCTTCACAGGAGTAGCCCTTGCTACCCTGCTTTCTCTGTTGTCTATTTCCAACAAAATGAAATTGCTCCTGTACTTCACAGCCCTCTCCTCCTCACAGCTAATCACGGCACTCTGAGATCTGAGGCAAAGAAACAGCTTTGTGAGCTCTGTCAGCTACATGGCAAAGGCCAAAGCAGAAAAACTGAACTACAGAGGGATGTCTCTTTCTTGTGAGAGTATCCTCACCAATCCATCACTTACAACAATAGTTGGTCATTAATGTGGAGCAGAAGACAACTGGATTAATTCTCACAGCCCACTGCAATTCTCTAGTTGCAGGTATCACTCCTTAGCTCTTTTAGGGCATGGTAGCTAGGCTTCTTCAACAGGAAAAATGTCAGCCATACTATTTCCAGTTGGATCCTGAATGAATGAGCTATTTGAAGAAGCTACCTCCATCAGTTCATTCAATAAGCCTGTTTCTCTCCTGGCCAGAATATAAAAATATGCTCATTGAGTAGGCTGTATAGAATTCTCACTCAAAAGCACAAATCCATGGATAGAATTATAAAACATGAAGTACCAATTTTGAGCATTAGGACAGCTTCCCCTTCTGAGTGAGTGGACCTGCTATGTCCCCTATATGCCAAAGTCACATTTACTGTCACCATTTCATGAGAATATATGTTACTCCTAACAAAAAGGGCAGATGATTGCAGCTGAAATACCAGTGAGAGCCGAAGACAACATGGTGATGATAACTCTGGACTGTCTGAGCTTCTCCTGCCTGTTTTCCAGTCAGCACACAGGTTAGAGGCATGCTGGCCCAGAACCCATTCAAGAAAAGCCAAGGCAGGTGTGGCTGAGGCGGTCCCTTCCTTGTGAAATTGAATCCAGCTGAAATCTTTAAAGAGTAGGAAGCTGCTATTCAAAGTGGCCTTGCCTTCTCCTGTGCAGCAGAAACGGTTTCCCTAGTCATTAATGAAAGGGGTGTGGTTCTTAGGTCTGATTTTGCTGGATTTCAATTAGTGGAAAACCTCTGTGTAGTCTCATTTGGAAAATTACTGTGGGGAAATTCCTGATGCGCTATCACCACAGTAGCTCAGAGCCATATTAGACAAAGAAGGGGAATTCAAAGCTGTGATTGCTCATATCACCCAAGGAAAATAACTTTTAAAAATATCTTCCTTACCTTTGCTGAACCACTGCCTTTGTCTCAGTACCTTATTTATACAAAAAGTAGAAAGCCACACTACGTTGAATCTGCATGACGGGAGAGCAATGAAGGGGTGGGTTTAGTCTGTCTGAAACAGCCTCTTGCAGCTGGAACTCTGCCAGTCCTTAAGGATGCTTCATTCAAGTGCCTGGCCTTTCCAGAAGACCTAGGCTATACGTAGATATTGGGTGGAAATATCCTGGGATTACCACACCCATACTAAAAGGATTCCTGGGCAGGTAAATAGATTTTGTATATCCTTAACAGCCCCCAAGCATTGCTTTCTCTCGAACTTGGCATTCTGGCCAACAGCTCATAGGTCTCCAAACACATAGTCGAGAAGGAGAGAGATTCAGAGCCATGGGCAGGAATAAGAGGAAAACTGACAAGGCTTTAAAACTAGATGCATAAGATCAGTCTACATTTAACTCGGGCACTCAGTTATCTGTCTAATCCTGAAATATCAGTTACCCGCCTCGTCTCTATCATTTTCTTAGTCACAGCATCATTCACTACAAATCAGACTACAAAAGAGTTGAGAAATTTTCAACTGCCGGAAAGCTGACACTCCCTCAAGTACATTGCATTCTTAGAATCCAACTTTAATTTTCTTCTTAAAACATAAAATATATCAAGTTATTATTACTTGCTGCAACAGACAGGTTTTTTAAATACTTGTACAAGCTGCATTTGGCTGTCATTGAACAGCCGGTGCATAGTGATAATCATTAGATTCCCCATTGGTCTTCATACTATTCTCCGAGGAAAAAGTTAAGAATTTTCTAGTAAGGAAGGCATGGTTGGGAGGATCCAGGCTTTAAGATGAAGGTGACGGCAAATGGCTGAGTAGCAAAGGGGGACAATAGAGAGAGTTCTGGTTATCAGGGTTGTAGGATAGCATTTGTATGAGGCAGCAATAGGCTCTCTGCCACCACTCTGGAAGATTACAACTCAGAATGGACATGGAATCAGATTTGATGTAGTCAAAGGATGTCCTAAGATAGAGTTTACCAGTATTGATCATTAAATCCAGATATATCCTCTAGATTGCCTGTTATCATCAATAATGAATAGCATCACTGTTCATGTTTCATACAGCATATTTATTTCCTGGATGAGGAAACTCAAACACATGTTTATTTACCTAAATTATGCAACTAATACATGCTGAACTTGGAATTAATGTTCAGATCCATCCCCCTCCAACAACAGTGTCTGTACACACTGTAATGCTTGCCTGAGGCTCTATGGACCTGGAAACCTCTATGCTTAGAGTTTTGAATAATCTGTTTATGAGCCTTAAACAGAGATATAAGGTTCCTGTGGGCCCTTGACTTCAAGGAAGAAAGCATCAATGAATCCAGATTTGGCAGAGTAGAAGGTAGTAGGCTAAGCAAGCCAGGCTTAACATAGCAATTCAGATTTTTCATAGATAAATTAGCTTCCAGAATTCTAGGAAGATATTAATCTCAATGACAGTGGACTAAAGTTAACAATCTCAAGATGTGGACTTGAATTTCGAATCTCTCACTAGCGCCCCATGTCCTTTAAAAAGAATAATGTTGCAGCCGATACAAATTCATAAGCATACCTCTCAAAAAATTGTCTACTCTATAAAATCAATAATGCATACTCAATAAAATAATATTAACTTCATAAAACAAATTAGATATTTCCCTGAGGGACTTTTAGCAATGTGGAGAATAATTAATTGTCCTATCCAGTTATATGAACTGATTCATAGGCCCCTATACCATACAACAGAAGTGTTTGCCTTGAGTCCTACATGGCCCTGAAGAGCTAATCCAGCAGGAGGCAGCAAATAATAGAGCTATCTTCATATAAAATTCACCCTGATATCATGTAGTCCCCATGATGTCTTCCTGTTGCCCAAATATCATTATGGCTTTTGTTCCGTGTTGCTCACTTCCAAACCAATGGTGTTGCTCCCTTCCTAAACGTTAAAAATGGATTGCAGCTCTAAATTTTGAAACACACTAATGCAAGTTATATGTTTGCAGATAGCAGTGCTTTAATGAGAAATATAGGATCCTTCTCCGCACATGCTTCTCTCTTCCCTCAACCTATCAATTTGGCTTCCGCTGCCTCCTAAGTGATAGGAAAACAGGCACAAGCCCCCATACTGGCTTCATGCCTCTTCTGTAGGGCAGCAGCTTCAGTCTCTGCTACCATGAAAGGCATCGTTCTCACCATCACCCAGCCTTCTCAGCACAGCATGTCTTTTCCTTTCCCTGATCTCTGTGCTTCTAAATCTTCCTTTTCCTACAGAACACTTCCAGTCTCCTTAATCTTACCTTCTATTGCACTCAGAAAACATACTGATCTTATTCCGGTGACAATAATTTAGCCATTCTTCTATTACTTCCACTTTATTCTTTTTTTAACTGTTCAATTCATGCAGGAAAGGCTACACTAGGCTATGAGTTTACAAAAGCACAGGTCACTAAGTCTCAAATGTATGGCCATTGAGAAATTCAGGTCTCATGGGAAATATCATAATGATTGCTAGGCTTCCATCTTTGGACACTCAGATAGCTACTCCAACTCCATCTTGAAACATAATCATTGTAAACTGTGATAATCAAGGGTGACATGGAGGAAAGACAACTGGGGCATTGCTCTCTCACGATTTCAGTACCTCTCCCTGGAAGGAGCAGACACCCTACCCACCAATGATCAATTAAGGGGCCTGGGAAGTACAACATTTCCAAACAAGAGGTTCTGTAGCCTCCCCCACAAGCCCACAATGAGTTCACATCCTCTTCTAGAAGACGAGAACATGAAGTGGATTGAAATGAAAATAAGCCTTTTTCCCGACTCTCTAGGTTCTTCTTATTGCTTTCAAAAATCTAGGTAAATTTTATTTTGTGGTTCACAACAAAATGCAATTATTATTTTAAGTCTCTTTATTGCTATTGTAGGTTATCAATTTTGAGAATTTTTTGTCTACCACACGACTATAAATAGCAAAGGGAAAACAATTACCTTCCAATGACATTGTTTTATTTTTGTTTGTTGAAAATGTTTTCTTCAATCTGTTTTGCTTATTTCTCTTTGTATGTTTTCATTCATGTATTAAAATTTCTATATAATATATTCTTAATCATATTATTTCCTCTCCTTTAAGTTCTGCCAGATCCATCCCCTGTCCACCCATCCAACAGCGTGTTCTTTCTCTCTCTTAAGAACACAAAAAACAAAAAGGCATGGAAGGAATATGGAGTATGATTTCTGTTGGCCAAGTTCTCCTGGGCATGGGGCCTCCCGTGGAATTGACTCTCCAGAGTTTTTAAACACACCCAACCCAACTATCACCAGGCTTATACTGGAGTTCCCAAAACTGTATCTCACATGCTCTAAACTAGAAGGATTTGTGACAAGAAAGCACCTTATCTGACCAAGTTGGGCCTCTTCCATATCCCTTGGCTGCATTGTGGGCCACAAAAAAGGTGAGCTTCCAAGACAAGCAGATATGCAACAGAATGGCTCCTGTCTGTCTCACTCCATGACATGTGAATAGCACCACATTAAAACCTCCCTCTCTGCTCTTTGTTCTCTTGGACCGAAAGGAGCTGGCAGTGGTGAACAAGGTCCTACTGAGGAGAAAATAAAGTGATAAAATCTGGCAAAAAAAAAAAAGAAAAATAAAAAAGGATTTGTAGTACAAAACGACTTGATGGCGTATTCCTCCTGAGCTGCCTCCCACTGGAAGGCTCCAAGCTAAGGCTTTTGTGCCCAATAACAGATGAGGAAAGTGATGGTGGAAAAGGGCAAGCTTCTTGAGTGTGGTCAGACAGCCCTGCAAGGAATGGTAGGGCGATCACCTGTAAGATGCTTAGAGCCGCTTCTATTAAATGAGATGGTGTTCATCCCTCACTGACAGCTTTCCGGGGAGAAATGGATCAATAAGCACTTCCCTTTGGGTCACTTTCCTACTGTGTTGGATTTATATCTGCAAATGTTTAAAGAGTTCCCATTTACCTGGGGTTTTATGACTGTTATAATTGCCAGAGTTGAGAGAAAGCTGCCTTCCATCTGGCTTCTCCTCCTGCAGACAGCAGTCCAAAAACCATGTCCTCTCAATCACAGAACAGAAACTCTTTGAAGGAAAACAAATGCTGCTTTTTTTTTTTTTCTTAAAAAGAATTTGTTGAATTGCCTGGAAAAGTCAGACAGTGACTTGCAAAAATCCTTTCTTTTAGGTTATCTAGCTTCTGGCAGAAGAGGACAGATCACCATAATGGGATGTATGAGTGGCTTATCCTGGTCAGCACTAGAGATTAGAAGATTATCCCAGTCTCTCCTAACATCATGGTTAAGGGTTTTTCCCCCCAGTGGAGATTTCTCAGTATTTTTTAGAGAAATTATCTCTGACCAATGAGGAATATCTTTGTTGCATATCATCTCCACACAAGTTCTGGTGAGCACAGACATGAAGTAACTGGGCACACTTGTTACAGCAGCTTCTCACTGTGCCCCCTGAGAGTCCTCAGACATTATCACCTTGTATTTAATCCACCAGAAAGTACCTACAATCTATACACATGCACAGATATGCACACATGTGTTTACATATGTGGGTGTATGTGTCAAGATCTACATGCATGTAGATGTTCTTTCATGGTAATAAACGGTGAGAATCAATGTTTTTCTATTGTTTTCCCACTACAGCACCCTTTAGACTATGGCTGACTTTCAAGTAACACACACACATATGGAAATATGGGAAAGGAGGAGAAAACCTGAGAAAAGGAATCCTAGCAGCCAACTAATGAAGATGGGAATACTAACAATTTCACTTTAAAATGGTGCATGTTTTCATTCCAAATTATACATGGGGGGTCATATGTTTAACCGTTCTTGTGTACTTGTGCATGTGTACATGTAAGACAGAGAGAAAGTGCGTGTGTGTGTGTGTGTGTGTGTGTGTGTGTGTTCATGCACGCATGTGCATGCATATTTCTTCTTTCTTGGGAATCTCTGAGTTTAACTGTGTTTATTGCAGAAAACAAAACAGCATTTGTAATGTTAAGAAAGGTTGTGGGAAATGTTACTAAATCAGGCAAGGCAAAGGCGTTCTGAAATTGAACAAATGAATACAGCATGTTGCTTAATCAGCTCTTAAGAGCTCTCTATATTGGAAGCAGTTGCTTTAATTAATGGCTGGCATTCATTTGCATCAATATTTTTTAAAGCATGGATATTGAGTAAATTTAAATATAGCAGTTAACAACTTCCTTTACACTATTAATTTAAGAAAGTCGTTCTTTATAAAGCAAAGAAAATTCTATCTGTTCCTACAAAAGAAGACAAAACTCAGATAGGTGCAAAGACCTAATGAGATTATGCATAAGCAGTGATAGAAGAAGGCAAATAGCCTATAGCAAAGTCATAGTCTATACCAGGTATTTTCAATGCTGTCTATAAAAATGCTGCACATCACACCTTCTCCAAAAGCTCATGCCAATGATATTATCTTCACTCTAAGAACAATAATAGTGATGATGATGATAATGATGAGGATGATGAGGAGGAGGAGGATGATGGAGGAAGAGGAGGCAGACTGGACTTGGGGAAACCTGGAGAAGGAAACACAAAGGCTTCATGAACTTTTCCCAAAGTCCTCCAAGAGTTAGGCTGAAGTACAAACACATGAGTGTCCAGTAATATTGCATGTACCAGCAAGAGTCACTGGAACTGAAAAAAACTCCACACAGACTCCACAGATTTCTTAGTTTCTTCTAAAAATACACCTTATAAAATATGAGACACTGTAACTGTGTTGTTGACAATAAAGACTGGTATTCATGCTTCTCTTAATTATGGGTGCATTTCATCAATGTGGAATCTAATAGTATAGGTTCAACCCAGTAAGTGGGAAAAATAATGTAATATATATGATGGAAAAAGTGGTCTAGATCACTCTTTGAATTCCATATTGCTCTACAGTTTTTACTAACGTATTAAAAAATTCATCTTCAATCCAATAACATTTTACATACCTCTTTTGCACAAACCCTTGTTTCCTGATCTAGATTAAAGCATAACTCAGTTCTGCCAAGTGTCACAGATGAAGTTCAGTTCTTAAGCACCACCCTTGCTACCTCCATTTCATTGGCATATTTAATAGATATCACACAGGCAAAACATAAAAGCCACTTAAGAGCATTAAACATATGGAAATTTTTTCTAATACCTTTTGCTATCAAAACATTGACACTTCTTGAGAAATGCCAGCCATCATCTTTGTAGCTCTCTCCTTGGCATGTACTTTATATTGTCTCACAGAATTGCCAAGATCTGCCCCATATAAATGTCCCATGTACAATATAAGAAAATTAAATGCTGTTCTTGTGTTCTTCCTCCTCTGTGAGCTTCACTCTACTATTCCTACACACGGAGTCCTATATACAATTCCTATATATGGGTGGTGATCTCTTTAGCAGAGACTCAGTATTTCAACACCGTGTGTTCTTATTAAAGAGAAACAATCCAAGTATACCTCTGGTCTTTGTGCAGCTATCTGACTATTTCAAACTCAAAGTGAGTTGAGGTGAAGTCTGTGGTAAAAGAATGACTTCAGACCTTCTTCTTGCTCACCAGTACAGAGGGTAGGCTCCTCAGAATAAATGTAACATGTAGATCTCTGTGTCTTAGTCACATTGACCTTTACAAATGTCATGTTTCTTTACTTCACAAATGGCTATCTCTCTATTTACAGTTCTCTTTCCTTTATTCTGGCCCCTTATCCTTCAGTCTCCAATTTCTAAGTGACCCTCCTTCTGAGCCCCTAAATACAGGTGAGGTTACTCTGTTGCCCACAGAACCCTGACTTCCTCTATAACAGCAGTGCCCTACTCTAGTACAGCTCATTGACCTGCTGTTATACACACTAGTTTGTAAAGTCATTGAGAGTAAGCAGTACATCTATCTTTTTCACTATTGGATATTTGGTGCCTCATTATGCCTGCATCTAGTGAGGATCAGTAAATGTTTGTGACTTGATTGAATTAATCAACCAATTACTTCTTTATCAAATAGTAATTTATGACTTTTGGTTAGTAAATGATTAATTGTATTGAATTTAACCTTAAAGGACAAAAACTAAATAACTTCTATGCAGCCTGTCCTGGAATAGTGAAGGGAGATATTCAGCTTTTTTTTTCTTTCAATTAACCTTCTAACCCCTGAATGTAGTAGTCTCTCTGAAGTTATTCTTTTTTTCAAAGAGGTTTAAAATTTCATTTGAGTTGGGAGGAATGGCATGAGTTGTGTTCATTTGCTCTCCTTCCCGCTTCTTACTGAAATTCTAACCAAAACACTTCTTCCTCTTGGCAACTGAGGAAATGTACAACAAGAGCAAAAATGAATTGATAAAGTAATTTCTCACTCAGGCAGAGGACTTGGGCCAGTGTTTTCCTCAAAGGCAAAGATTACTCTTTATTGATCAACTTAGTAGGAACCTCTGCAAGATGAAAAAAATCTCTGAGCCTTAGGTGATATCTGGAGAATCTCAGGTGATATTTCATATAAAACAATTTTATTCAGAGTCAGCAAATATATTAGCGAGTAGGCACTTGAGGCTCACTGCTACTTCACAGTGGACAACTAAGCAAATATTCTGGATGAGCTAGCTTCCTGATTCATAACTTAAATGCCTTGAAGTCAAAGAGGGCAGCCACCCAAAGACAGCAGATAGATGTCTCCTAATAAGTAAAGATTAAAAATTTAAAAACATAAGAGATATGTAAAGAAGAGGAAAAAGTTAAAATGAGTGACCTGTGAGATAGAAGATGGAAGAAGAAGGGAAAGAGACCTTTCAAGGAATATAAAGGGGGCATATCTTTAAAAGTCCTTGAAAACTTGGAGCAACAACATAATGATGTCAACAACTTAAACATAACTTGGACAACAGAAAATGGTGTTACAGGTGAGAAACAATAAAGTCAAAGGTATGGTGGCAGTAAAACATATAACTAATACATAAGTCTGTGAAACATCTCTGTAGAAAGAATAGTTTATAAATATCACCTGTCGATAAAAAGCCAAAGGCCAATCAGATGAGGCAGGAAATAGGTGGAACACTAGCAGGAAGAGAAGCAAAATAGTAAGAGATAAAAGAAAGACATAAAAAGAGCCTCAAAGCCTCGAAGATATGGGCATAGGGGAAAAATTCCTAAACAGAACAGCAATGACTTATGCTGTAAGATCAAGAATTGACAAATGGGACCTCATAAAATTGAAAGCTTCTGTAAAGCAAAAGACACTGTCAATAAGACAAAAAGGCCACCAACAGATTGAAAAAGGATTTTTACCAATCCTAAATCTGATACGGGACTAATATTCAATATATACAAAGAGCTCAAGAAGCTGGACTCCAGAAATTCAAATAACCCCATTAAAAATGGGGTACAGAGCTAAACAAAGAATTCTCAACTGAGGAATACCAAATGGCTGAGAAGCACCTGAAAAAAAAAATGTTCAACATCCTTAATCATCAGGGAAATGCAAATCAAAACAACCTTGAGATTCCACCTCACAACACTCAGAATGGCTAAGATCAAAAATTCAGGTGACAGCAGATGCTGGTGAGGATGTGGAGAAAGAGGAACACTCCTCCATTGCTGGTGGGATTGCAAGCTTGTACAACCACTCTGGAAGTCAGTCTGGCGGTTCCTCAGAAAATTGGACATAATACTTCCAGAAGATCCAGCAATACCTCTCCTGGGCATATGCCCAGAAGAAGTTCCAACTGACAATAAGAACACATGTTCCACTATGTTCATAGCAGCCTGATTTATAATAGCCAGAAGCTGGAAAGAATGCAGATATCCCTCAAAAGAAGAATGGATACAGAAAATGTGGTACATTTATACAATGGAGTACTACTCAGCTATTAAAAACAATGAATTTATGAAATTCTTGGACAAATGGATGTATCTGGAGGATATCATCCTTAGTGAGGTAAACCAATCAGAAAAGAAGTCATTAGATATGCACTCATTGATAAGTGGATATTAGCCCAGAAACATAGAACACCCAAGATACAATTTGCAAAACACAAGAAAATCAAGAAGAGGAAAGACCAATGGGTGGATACTTCGTTCCTCCTTAGAATAGGGAACAAAATACCCATGAAAGGAGTTACAGAGACAAAGTTTGGAGCTAAGATGAAAGGATGGACTATCCAGAGACTACCAGGGATCCATCCCATAATCAGCCACCAAACCCAGATACTATTGCATATGCCAGCAAGTTTTTGATGAAGGGACCCTGGTATAGCTGTCTCATATGAGGCTATGCCAGTGCCTGGCAAATACAGAAGTGGATGCTCACAGTCATCTATAAGATGGAACACAGGGCCCCCCAATGGAAAAGCTAGAGAAAGCACCCAAGGAGCTGAAGAGGTCTGCAATCCTATAGGTGGAACAACAATATGAAACAACCAGTACCCCCAGAGCTCGTGTCTCTAGCTGTATATGTAGCAGAAGATGGCCTAGTCAGCCATCACCGGGAAGAGAGGCCCCTTGGTATTGCAAACTTTATATGCCCCAGTACAGAGGAATGCCAGGGCCAAGAACTGGGAGTGGGTGGGTAGGGGAGCAGGGCAGGGGGAGGGTAAAGGGAACTTTCAGGATAGCATTTGAAATTTGAAATGTATATAATAAAAATATCTAATAAAAATGTGAAAAAAAAAGCCTCAAGATACTCAAAGAAAATAGACAGATGAGACAGATATAAACCAGCAGATAGATGAATTCAGGAAAATATGGAGAGACACTGAGGAGGCCCACAGGAAGAAGTAGACTGGGACTGAAGAAGAAATGGAAGACATTGAATAGTTTAAGTGGGTTAAATAAGGTACAAGCTCATCAGGGAATGAACCAAAGCTTTTAGCCTAGGAATCTAATAGTAAATATTTAGTCTCAGAGTCGTCATTCAGGGAGGCAGTGCTGGGAAAGGAAAGTTTAACAACTTTTATTTACATATGGTACCCCATATGTAATTTACAGAAGGTGGGGGCCTTATATAATTCCAAAACTTACTTTATTTAGATATCTTCAACATTTCAACTTCCAACCTCCTTTCTAATGCACCGATCAGAGGCAGAGAGAAGAGAAAGTTAATCAGAAAAGGGTATCCTGTTTAGAAATAGTTCCTTGGGATGATTCCATTCTTCACTGGTCTTTGCTGGTCTTCACGTCCTAGAGAGAAATGTGCCAAAGAACTTCTGGTGTTCTAGCTGATTCTGGCCACTTCCATTGACTTGTGATAATTCGGCAGAGACTTGCTGTTTCTGCTGGATCAGGACATCACTACTGATTCATGGTTGGTGTTTGCTATTGAGCTGAACTTCTGGTGTCCTGACAAGGAAGAGTGGAATCACCCACACCCCCAAGGAACTTCTAAACAGGTCCATAAGACCCAGCTCTTATTAACCTTCTTCTTCCCCTAGCTCTGACTGGTGGGGTAGAAAAAAGGTTGAGATATATAAGAGCCCCAAATAAAGCAGGTTTTGAAAAGATCTAAGCCTATAAGTACCAAAAGTGTACTTAGTTGGGTAACAGACTGGGGAAGGAGACAGGGAGGCTTTAGAGGAAAATGTGAGTCCAGAGTAACAAGTAAGCCATGAGTCATTCAAAAGAGAAATGTGTGTTTTATTCAATTGCCAAGACCTGGAGAGCTGGTGTGATAATATCCACATTCCATATATAAGATTGCTAATGCCCTCAAAATGCTGGACTCTACAGCTCTGCCAACTGCTAAATGAGGAAGATGAGAATTCAGAAAATGAGTGCTTCCCAATATGAATTGGGTCTCATTTTAGTTTTCTTTATTAAAATGGGATCATTCTTAGTAGTCAAGGGTGACCGTGGACTTACTTTAAGGTCCAACACGGTTATAATCTCAGAGTCCTCCTGCCTCAGCCTACTGAGTGTTGGAATTACAGGTAGACCTCACCATGGTTGATGTGGATGTGCTCTGATCTCAAGCTCCTGGAATACCCTGATGAGAAAGTAATGAATCTCAGCACTAAGCATTAGTATCCTCTCAAAGGGGAAAGATAATTGTACTGTGATATGCAAGTCCTTGGAGAGAGGAGGATCGGGGAAAAAGAAGTCAACAGTGAACAGTGAGTTGCCACAAACTGGGTAGATGTTACATAATTTTAGTTGGATTTCTCCCAATTCCAAAAACTGGTAAACATTTTTTTACAAACAAGATATGAACGATCCCCTTTAACCAACTGTTCAAGTATCCACCATTTAGCTGTGAAATGTAGCAACTCTCCAGGATTCTCATGGCAGGGGATAAAATATTACCATTTGGAACAGCACAGAGTGCCACAGGCCCCATGATCTATCACTCAATAAACAGTAATTGATGATGATGATGCTGAATCCCACAGGCCAGTGGGAGCTCTTTAGAACCGCTCTCTTATTTATCCCACCTCCCACCTGGGCACACATCTGGCCAGAAATACAGATTTTTGACTCACTCATAACCAGCCCCCATCGGAAACATTTTTAGCCCAACTACATTAGAAATCGCTTTAAAGGGAACATTTGATCTAGACAGTTTCTACAAACTGCCAAACATCTATTGACCTGTTTATTCATATGTCTGTCAGTCTACTGGGTACATAGATACACTCAGGAATTCTCTCTCTCTCTCTCTCTCTCTCTCTCTCTCTCTCTCTCTCTCTCTCTCTCTCTCTCTCTCTCTCTCTCTCTCTCTTTCTGGAACAGAAGAAATGTCATGGATGAAGCTATTAGGACAGAAGATTCTAAGAATTAAACTGACCACAAAATGCTTGGAAAGTAAGACAATAAATAATTGTAATGTTTCTTCATTTCACTTAAGCCATTGACTTAAAGCAGTGAAGATAAGTGGGAGAGTAGCTGGTGGAGTCACCTTGATAGCCACCTCTATCAATGACCAGCATGCTTTCAGGAACTTTCATGGGCCATATTGCCTTGTCACTGTTTGAATAGTAAATAAATACAGGACTCATACCATCTCCAAAACTGATCATCTAGACCACCAGAGAGATTCAAGAACTACCTGTCTGAAGCACACATCTGGCAACATTAATAAATCTACATTTATGATCTGAGCAATACATGAGAAGTTAAGTTTTATCTGCTATCCTCAGATATGGCCAGAAAATAGAACCCTCTTTATTTTACTATTTCCTAGTTCACTGGCTGGACAAAAGCCCAATATTGAATCTAAAGGCTGTTAGGTACTGTGTGACCTTGAGGATGTTACTGAACTACTCTGAGGTATTCTTAGAAATGAGGGCAACTTTTTTAATGTAAATATAGTATCTTGCAGATTTCTTGAATGCTAAAATCTTAATAACTATGGGGAACAAAGAAATGCTCCACACCTTAAGTTACTAATATTACAAAGAGACTACTGAAGTTCATGCCCTCCTTCTTCCATGGAATCATTTGCCTGCTTATCTCTGTTCAGAAACTTTTATGCTCACTGTGTTCTTTTCCACCCACTTCCTGGGTTCTTATGGATACATAAGATCAATATAAAACACTCTCTTTTTATATAGCATGGAGGTTAATCACTAACAAAGTATGCCAGAAGTTTTTAACATTTACTCTTCATAAATGAAAACTCGTGTTCTTAATCAAGCGCATAGAATGCAAAGTGGGTGCTATGATGTGAACCTTCTCTCTCCCCCACAGGCCTATAGATTAAAGGTAAGATTCCAGGATGTCTTGATTGACAACAGTAGAAATCGTTAAGAGGTGAAATTATTGGGAGGTTTTAGATATGCAGGCCCTTGTGAGGAGCATTGTGTTCTTCTTCCAGTTCCTTCCTCTGTCTGTCCTCCCACTGTACAAACAGTTCTTCTTACCATCACATACTGCCAGGCCAGAGTCTGGCCTAAAATACAGTGAAGCCTAATTACCATAAACTCAAACCTCCCAAACTATAAGTCAAAATAAAGCTTTTTGGTTTGTACATCAGTGGCTGCTTTGGATATTATATTAGAACACTGACTAGTCTCTCAATTTTCAACTGAGAAATCCTCTACATACACACATACAGAGAACCTTTTTACATTTGGGAGAAAATTCTTTATCATCAGCATGTTACCAGTAGCATAGGAGATATGCCTTGTATTTGTTACAATAACAATGAAATAGTATTCATTTGTGGAATTAGTTTACTTGGGGTTATTTAGATAATTCTATAGTGTCAAAACTGTGTATTTCTATTAAAATCACTTGATCTCATAATAAATGACTACACTCTCATCCACCTCTATTTTCTCATTGCTTGATATGAGAAGGGCATTTAATAAATGTCTATCAATTACCTGAATCAACAATTGCTGTAAAAACCAGAGAGTTACAGGAGAATAAAAAGTCAATTTCACAACCCCTTTGTCCATCACAATGATATACTAAATTAAGATTATTGTATGGTTCTTTGTGTTTCCTAAAATTAAAGCAAGAAATTTCAATTTTCCCTTAGCTTCTCTTTAATGCTGTATTTGGAAGGATGCCATGACAATCCCTCCGGTTCCTTCCTGTCATCTCCTTTAGAAGAGCCAACTCATTTAGACACTCTGGGGGCTAGTTTGGCAGCTGTCGAGCTCAGGATTATGAATCTTGAGCCCTGGCAACTGCAGATGTAGTGAGCCTCATCTCCAGTATCTGCCCTGGCTCGACTCCAAGGGCCAGTGCTGCCACGACAGGGTCTCTCATTCCTGGGCTGTCAGAACCTCCTGGTGGCTACTTTCCTTCAGCCAACCTTGATGAAAGAAAATAAGCCTTCAATTCAGCCCTTCAAACCATGTAACAAGGAAGCTTTTACAGTAAGACTGACACAGTGGGGTCTTCAAACCTTTTGAAGCTAACACTAACAGAGCCAGAGCAGAAACAATTATTATTACCTGTGTCGTGTTGTTGCCAACATGTAGTCCATAAAAACAGCTTCTCTGAGGTCAATGGATGGGTTAAAGAAGGAAATCTATTCAGTAAATTATTTAGGGAAAGTGTTTGGTCTCCCCATTGTAATTCCACTACTAGTCTGTTCATTTCTACTGTTTACCAAGTGTAGGAGACATTTCAAGGTCTCCAAGTGCATGAATGATCAATCTGCACTGGGCATAATGGCCTCACACCTGAGGGAAGGGGCACAGTGCCAGATTACATTGAAGCCAAGGCCACTTGCAACAAAAATTTGAAATCAAAATCCAGAACAATCTTCATAAACAGAACAGGTTCCATACTCAGGAAGAAATTAAAACTGTATTTAATAGTTTGTTTCAACAGTTGTGACCTCTATAGAAGAGGAGAAAAACTCTCTAGCCATAAACTCAGATAGTGTCGCAAATATAGCAAAGCCAGAAATGTTGCAGGGTTTCATAAACCGGGTATTGAAGATGCCCTAAAGGGCTCACTATTGTTAATCTTTACAATGACTCTTCAGTGCTATAAGTAATACAGTATTACTTCCCAATACTTCTTTATACTTGTAATTGAAGTAATACCTGTTGCCATGGTTGATTAATCTGCTCAAATCTCAATGGCAGTGGTGGCAGTGCAAGTTCCTTGTTACCTACCCCAGTGCTCCGGATTCTCAAATGAAAAACACACACATACACACACACACACACACACACACACACACACACACACACACATACACTCACACACACACACACAGCCTTATAATTAGTATACCTTAATCACCTCAAGGACTGGACTGGGCCACTCCCAAACTTCCATGTTGCTAATGCCTCCTCCCCTCTGATACTCCTGAATTATTACTTACTAAAATATATATTCCGTCTAAGATTTTCTACCTTATGCCCAATGGGGGGAGAAGGGCTGCGACTGCTCTTCCCCAGATCTTACGTGACTATATGCTTTCTCTTGTGCAGCTCTCAAGACTGAATCTTATTCCTTTCCTGGCATGGCAATTCTCCTTATTCCTCAGTCTCCTTGTCCTCGAATCCTAAAGTCCCACCTCTGTCTCCCTGCCCAGCTATTAGCCACCAGCGACTTTATTTACCAATCAAAGCTAACTAGGTGCAGGGACCCTCGGCTTCTTTTATGCAGATGTGTGAATTCCCATGTAATTTTGGAAACCCAATTAAGGCTTCAAAAATTAAAACATAAATGAATTGGAACCAATAATTGACTGAGAAAAAACTACATAAACTTTCAATAAGAAATAACAAACACTTTAAATCTATCCTTTTAACTTGATCATGTACAATAAATAGTAATAGTAGCCATAAATGAATGCACAAGTTTTTATATATTTCTTTTTTTTAAGATTTATATATTTTATTTATGAGTACACTGTAGATGCCTTCAGACACACCAGATGAGGGCATCACATCCCATTACAGATGATTGTAAGCCACCATGTGGTTGCTGGGAACTGAACTCAGGACCTCTGGAAGAACAGTCAGTGCTCTTAACCACTGAGCCATCTCTCCAGCCCCTTTTTTATACTTCTAAAACTTATAAGTCCTTTTCATAAATTAATGTACACCTCCAGAATGAGTAGTATTTTTGTGTCTCTACTTCCATAATTCTTATTTCATTAAATTCAAAATGTACTTAATCATAAAACTTCAAAAAGTTTAAAAACATTATACTCTCCTCTACGTCTGTATTTCACCGATAATTAACAAATCTCTCAAACCTCTCTTCTGCCATTCTTTTTTTTTAATTTTTAATATTTTTATTACATATTTTCCTCAATTACATTTCCAATGCTATCCCAAAAGTCCCCCATAGTGCCCCCCACTTCCCTACCCACCCATTCCCATTCTTTTGGCCCTGGCATTCCCCTATATTGGGGCATATAAAGTTTGCAAGTCCAATGGGCCTCTCTTTCCAGTGATGGCCGACTAGGCCATCTTTCGATACATATGCAGCTAGAGACAAGAGCTCCGGGGTACTGGTTAGTTCATCATGTTGTTCCAACTATAGGGTTGCAGATCCCTTTAGCTCCTTGGGTACTTTCTCTAGCTTCTCCATTGGGAGCCCTGTGATCCATCCGATAGCTGACTGTGAACATCCACTCCTGTGTTTGCTAGGCCCCGGCATAGTCTCACAAGAGACAGCTATATTTGGGTCCTTTCAGCAAAATCTTGCTAGTGTATGCAATGGTGTCAGCGTTTAGAAGCTGATTATGGGATGGATCCCTGGATACGGCAGTCTCTAGATGGTCCATCCTTTCATCACAGCTCCAAACTTTGTCTCTGTAACTCCTTCCCTGGGTGTTTTGTTCCCAATTCTAAGAAGGGGCACAGTGTCCACACTTTGGTCTTCATTCTTCTTGAGTTTCATGCGTTTGCAAATTGTATCTTATATCTTGGGTATCCTAAGTTTTGGGCTAATATCCACTTATCAGTGAATACATATTGTGTGAGTTCCTTTGTGATTGTGTTACCTCACTCAAGATGATGCCCTCCAGGTCCATCCATTTGGCTAGGAATTTCATAAATTCATTCTTTTTAATAGCTGAGTAGTACTCCATTGTGTAAATGTACCATAATTTCTGTATCCATTCCTCTGTTGAGGGACATCTGGGTTCTTTCCAGCTTCTGGCTATTATAAATAGGGCTGCTATGAACATAGTGGAGCATGTGTCCTCATTCTTAAAATAAGGAGAGTAATGATTTCTTTAGATGGTGCTTCTTAAATGCTCTATGAAATATTTGTATCTCATGTAATAGTGACAAATATTGGGAATTAAGATGATTACACTCATCAATGACTAATAAATAATCATTTTAGGATCCTAAACTGACACAGTGTTGAGCTTTTCTCACTTGCCTCCCTAGCATATTCCCATATCATACCTGAATTTTGGTCCTGTTCATAACCCTGGTCTATAAAGGCCTCTCCAGGCTGTATTGACAGAACCCAACTTCCATGACCAGCACACAAGAGTATACACTCTAAAATGTGGGACTACCTGAGATTCACTGATCATAAAACAAGGAACATTTAACTAGGACCTTTCACGTCAGAATTTATAACAAAAGAATTTCACCAACTCTCTTCCGGAGTGGCTCCTAAAAGCTGCCATTAAGCAGATGTTTGATGAAGAAATAATTACTTTTAATTCTCAGCAACAAGACAAAATGCCACTACTCAGTTTCCTGTTCCTCATTTCATGGCGCACTAAAGAGGAGGCCCCACAGAAGTCTGCCTTTGTCAAAACACACGATAACCGTTCAACTACTGCTGGTGACATCTTGGCAAAGAGTGTGGAAAGAAACCGAAGTCACCATCAATAGCCATGTTCTCCCCACTCTCTGAATCCTCTCACCACTCTCCTCTTTCTCAGATAAAGCACAAGTTTCTGCACCGACAGACCTGCCACAGTCCCCTTAGAAGCATACACAGGTCATGGGTAGAGAACAAAATAGGAAAAAGGAGCCATATACAGCTCCAGATTCTCTAGGGTCGATTCATATCATAGCAAACCTTGGCAAACATGAGCCATTAAAGAGAGGACAAGAGGATATTGAGAGGGAGGCAAGATGTGAAAGGAAAGAGAAGTAGCAGAAAAGGGCAAGGACAGGGTAGGGGGAGAGACACAAACTTTAAGTAGGAATGGTGGTGCATACCTATAATCCCATCACTGAGTCCAAAGACAGAGCATTATGAGTCCAAGCACAACTTGGACTGCACAACACTACTGTGTCAAAAAATACAGATGATGCTACGCTCTATGACAGAATACAAGGAAGTAGTGCCTGGAAAACCGAATGTAGTGCTCCAAAGAAAAGGGGTTCATTCCAAAAACTTCCACTTGCTCATTGATGTGGACTTAGTCTACTTGCATTACAAAAATATCTTTCAAGATTAATTTGCCTATGCAATTGACAACAAAATCAAAATACTATTTTTCAGTAACTGTGAAATAAACATTTTAATTATTAAATAAGATATGTGAGTTTTACTATAGATCTCCAACACACAAACAAGAAACTTGAAAGTCACAAATGAATTCATAATTTCATCTTAAATAAAGATACTAAAATTATTACACATTTTGTTTCATAGTGTGTCAAGCTCAGGCAAATGTTATGGAAAACAAGAAAGGATCCTGAAAGGAGCCATTGTGTTCACAAGCATCCCATTTGGAATTGTGCTATATTATAATCATTAGACCTTTCTCTTTTTACTATGTATCAATTTCTATTTTCTCTAATGGCATACTCACACACACACACACACAAATGACTACAGACAAGTGGCTACTCCTTGGATTGACACTTCTTTTAAAGGACTCTGCTCTTTTTCTTTCACAAAGACTTGAGAAAAGTCTTCATGTCCCTGAACCTTGCATTACTTACACCAATCCAACCTTGGTCCTGTACAGAGAACAATAGACCAGATGAAGGTTATGAAAGAAACAGTGGGGCCTCTAATCCTCCTGAAACCCCATTCTAAACACTAAGAGGGAAACATGCTGATAAAATACAAGCTCAAACATGGGAAGGGTGAGTTCTTTGACCTGGCTCGTCCTCAGCTGGTAGGTTCACACTTGGTGTCTCCTCGAGTTAGCCAGAAAGTGAGTTTTTAGCAACAGTTCTTTGTGTGGCAGGCAATGCTCAAGGTGTTTCTCAGATATTTCCTCCATTTAACACCAGCAGTTGCCTTATGAGGGGGATACTAATATCATTTCTGTCTTAAAAATGAAATAATAGCAAATGTGAGAGAAGAATGCCACGTAACCAAACACTAACACCACATGCCCTTGTCATTTTAAGCTTTAATCTAAAACTCTAGGTGGATTTGAAGTTGTTCTTTTAAACTCAGCTGGAAGTGTTCAAGTATTTGTCTAATTGTAATTTTGTTTCACAGGTAAAGTGACAGCAAAATTGATAATATAAAGATGCTTAGTCACAATTATGTGAGAACTGTTCTTCTGTAAGGACCATCAGTCATGATTAAAGAGTGGTTTCCTGGGAAGTATCTACTGCCGAAAGCAGAAGCAGTGGAAGGGCAGCGGGTGACAGTCAATAGGAGACCACATGAGGCAGCTTGGCAAAGCATGAGGATACCTTTCAGAGGGTATTCTTGATTCCATCATTAATCAGCTTATTCCCCCCTTTTTGTATTGACTGGCCATCCACTTCAATAGAGCACTCCGGCTAATCTCGGAGCTTTTCCACTCAGCCTTTAAATTAGCTAACTGCCTAACCACAAGGCAGGTAGCAATTTATGCCAAATAAATCATGAGGCAGAAAGCAGTGAGGGGACACTGATCATCCACTTTCTGCTGTCCTGTGAGGAGGGGAGAGGGTAACAAACGTTTGTGAGTTTGTAATCTGTACTAGTTGACAGCCTGCTGTGGCCTTTCTACAGTAGCATCCCCTAGAGGAGTATGGAGGGATGATCTAATAGCAGCTTTCAGATCCAGTCGATAGCTGGAAGATTATACACCAAGAACTCCTAGTTAATAAAGTAATATCCTGCTTTGCTTCAATTTAAAGAGTTCTTTGGAGGATCCATGATATAAGTAATTTTGATGTTAAAATAGGGAAATTAAACATGAATTAATATGCGGTGTGCCAAGCCTTACTGTGGAAATGACACTATGAATCAGAACTAGGATTTTGTAGATTATTACAGCTCAGAGGATCCATCAGGATGATTCTACAGCTTCTAAAGTCCATTACCCTTATGGAGGGTGCCCGTTATAAAGCAGAAAGTTCTGGGGTTTGCTTTGCATGTGTTTTACTCATAGTAAATCCTCTTTCACTCTCAAATTCTTGGTCTTTGAACCCTGTTCCATAGTCTAGTAAGTTAAGAACCATCTATATTATTATGTAAATCAGAAATCTAAGTTATCCCCCCAGTATAGTCCACAGCCAATTCCTGTATTTTCTTACCTAAACTGTTGTAGTAAATTCACAGTTGGCCTCCTGGCATCTTTTGCCTTCATCCCAGTCCACTTCTACATTTCCAGAATCTGTTCCTTGCATGTGGGTACACCCATAGAGTACACACTTATGCCTTTAAAGGATAGGCCCAAACCTTCATGGACTGTAGCAACACTAAGTCTGACACCCGCTGTCTGGCACCCCATTCTCCCTTAACCTTTATCTGCCAGCTACATAACCACACCAGCACTGGCTTAGATCCCTCAAACATTCTTCATGTCCTATGATAAAATGGTCCCCACTCTTTCCCGATGGCTGCATTTGCCACCAGTCCCTTTTCTTTCCACTGAGGTCAAATGATCTTAATAGAATGATATTTACTTCCTCGCTGCCCATGTGCTTGGGGAAATCAGTGACATTGTCTACTGACTTACACATATCTTCAGCTCTGAAATCATAAAGTGATAGGTAGGTTTCTTAACTAAATATTTGTATAAAGGTCGAAATTCATACCAAACATCTTTTTCTTCCCATATATTCTTCACAGGTGCCACTGAAAGGAAAAGGTATCTTTATTTGTAAAACGATGAGTTAAATGATCATGTTCCCTGTTTTTGTAGTCTTATGCCAACAGGTGGGTGAAAGGGTCAGTGCTCAGACAGGTCTTCTGACTTCCAGTCCTCAGCAGAAAATTTTGCTGGCTTCCATATTAACAAAGAAAATAAACCTATTGTACATTGCCATCTGATGGTGTGTGAAACTTTTTTCAACCTAGCCAACAAAGAGGAGGAAAAATCTTTACAACTATAGTTGCACAGCTCAGCAAATGCACTAAGAGAATTGAATTCACAGTGAAGCTGTAATTTTGAAGAAAGAATTATATTTTAGAAATATTACTTTTCAAAATGGTCAGAACTTCCACAGTGATGTTCTACAATGTAAGCCATAAAGCTCATCGAAAATACAAAGTATTTTTAAATTATCCATAAAAATTAACAGTTATTCTTTTGGGGGGAATGTTATAAATGAACTCTTCATTCTATTTCTGCTTCTACATCCTTCCCCAACTCCTCACATGTCCCCAACCTCCAAATTCATGATCTATCCCGCAATTATTTTTTGTACATGGCTAGAGATTGTTCGGTAGTTAAGAGCACCAGCAGCTCTTCCAAAGGACCCAAGTTCAATTTCTAGCACATGGCAGCTCACAACTGTAACTCCAGTTCCAGAGGATCTGGTAACCTCCTGCAGACAAGCATATTGGCAAAACACCAATGCACATAAAAGGTAAATACAAATAAATTATTTTAACCTATTTTTGTACAAACACACACACACATATGCACATATATTCACAATATATGTATCCATATATGTGTGTAAACATATACACATACATCACGCACCAAGTCCATTTAGCATTGTTTGTATATGCATGTGTCCATGGCTGAATACATGGGCTTGGGCAACCTATGTAAGAGCTTGTCCCTTCTGAAACCCTTCTCATCCTCTCAGCAGCCATTGACTCCCTGTAACTCTTCATCTAGTGGTGAGAACAAGTGTAATTTTTCCTGTCTGTGCTGCAGGTCAGCTGGATTCCTGCTCTTAAGAAGGGTTTCCTAGACATGATACAGAGAATGCACACATAGACTCTCAACCATAAGGTTTCCTTAATCAGATGGACAATGACAACACAAAGTCTCACCATGTAGCTTTGGCTAGGCTAGAACTTACTAGGTTGGCCTCACATGGACAGAGATCTGCCTGCTTCTACTTCCCAAGTGCTGAGAATAAAGGTATGTTGCCACACACGCTATCAATTTTAAAATCCGTCCTCAGACAATGTGAATCAAAACCATAACATGCCAGGACTGAGGCAGAGTCAATAACAGCACTTATTCTGCAAGCATAAGAATCTGAGTTCAAATCCCCAGCTTCCATGTAAAAAAATGAGCATAGCTAATTCCTGCAACCTGACAATATGGAGCAGACGAGGCAGATCCTTACAGCTCAATGACCAGCCTAGGCAAAAAGTGAAAAGCTTTTGATTCAGTTAGTAACCCTGTCGTGAAGAGGCAATAAGGAACAGAGCCACTGAGGAAAACACACCGTTTTCTGCTCTGGCCTCCACATGTGTTTACCAGACACAACACACACGCACACACACATGCACATACATACACACATGAGCACACACACACAATGAAGATGCCCAAGCCAATTTGGAACTAATGCATAGATGATTGGGAGGGGTTGCCAAATCTACATTTTTTATTTAAAAGGGGATATATGTTGCCTGGGATTCAGAGACACCTACATGCTTTTCAAAGTTAATTTTCTAGTAAACAATAAGTCGTGTGATAACTGAAAGCAAACCAACCTTGAATATTTCACTAACAACTATTGAATGCTCATTGTATGTAAAACCTTAATGTAAGCTTACATCATCAGCCACATTAGAAACTTAATGGACATAAGCTTTATAAAACTATGGCTAAAATCAGATGGCTCGCCCTAATTTCCTAATAGGAAAAATGTGATTTTCAAATTATTTTCTTTGGGTTCTTTCTTCTGGGAACCTCTGATTAGCAACCCAAGACTCCACAGACATTCTAGTGACTGGCTGGCTCACACATGGCTGTTTATGCACTTGGGTTACTCTGGGATGAATTAAAGATAAACACTAAGGATCTAGCACTAGAGAGAAGAATAAAAAAAAACCTCTGGCCGGGCGGTGGTGGCGCACGCCTTTAATCCCAGCACTTGGGAGGCAGAGGCAGGTGGATTTCTGAGTTCGAGGCCAGCCTGGTCTACAAAGTGAGTTCCAGGACAGCCAGGGCTACACAGAGAAACCCTGTCTTGAAAAAACAAAACAAAACAAAAAAAAAACAAACAAACAAAAAACCTCTGAAGATCAAGAAGGTTGTTAGTACTGAAAACTACATGAAATAATTAGGAAAGTTTTAAAGGCGAAGCAATTACTGGAGGTCTGAACTAGGGTAGAAATCAGAATTGGGCAGGTAAGGATACATATAGAAAGGACCAACAGCAGCAGCTGGTTCTGAACTTCACTTTTACTTGAAAGCAGGAAATGGCAGTCCTTTGGAGCAAAGCAAAGTCAAAAGTACAATCTAAAATTTCATGAAGCAAAATTCAATTTTTCATAATCTGTTATGTGCCTGATACTGCACAAGAAATCCCCCCACTTCTTCATCTTTCAAGGCACTTTTGCAGCAGGGCACTCAGGCAGAATTTTAAGTTGACAAGGTAAAATAGAATACAATGGACTGAGTTTAAACAGGAGACATTTACTGCTCAGAGTTCAGAAGGCTAAGAAATCCAAGGTCTAGTCTCCAGCAGATCTGTTGGTGATGATCTGTGCCTTGGTTTCTTAGTCATCATCTCACAGAATCTTGTGTAGCAGAGCACAGACCACTGTGTCAACTCCATTCATTATGACATAACCCTCTTGATTTACCTGCCTCCCAAATTCTCCAGCTCCTATTACCAACGCACTGGGCTTTTTTTTTTTTATGAAGCTTAGGAATGGAGGTGAACAAACTTTCTGTATATAGCACTGAGGGACCACAAAGTCTGGGGTGTCTCTGATATGCACTGCTTTCCATTATTGATGTGGATAGTCTGTTGGCACCCACAGATCAACTTTACCTGTGAAAAAACACCCTGGCATCTCTTCTGCTAAACAGTGGACCATGGATATGCCCTTTCCAAAGCATGATCGATGAATTTTGAACTCATTGCTATCTCCTTATCCCCAAATCAGGCATTTCTGCTTACATGGCTGCCCCACAATAAGATTAAAATATATGAGTCGCTTCTTTCAGTCTTATTTGCTGTATATCTTTTAATCTGATG